>NC_059275.1:6262484-6267484 GCF_017591435.1 Portunus trituberculatus
TGGACATGAAGTGTTGAAATGTTCCGGAAATGGTTGAGAGAAGTCAAGAGGAGGAAGAGAAAGGAGAGGTGATGGTAAGAAAGAAAGGGAAAGGACTTGGGAGTGAAGGAGAGGAGGAAAGGGGGTAGGGGGGATAATGACTTGCACTGTGTATGAGAGACTTTTTAAATACTCCCGAAGGTTTTGCGGATACTAAGAAGACCCGGAAATACAGTGAACCTAGATGAAATGAGGAACAGAAAAACCTGTGGAGATGATATTTACATCCCACAGGCATGATAAACGCAGACACTTGAGTGAACAGCGGCAAAGGCGACGTTTCGGAAATAACAAAGCGAGTGAAGAAAATGGAAGGGAAGAATGGCAAAACTGCAAAGGAGGTAAGCAATTACCTGCCTACCGGGAACAAAACACTTTTCCAAGCACGTGTGGTCATGACAGTGAAAAATGTTTACGGGGAATCCAAGTGTGTGTCGGGGGCGGAAGACGAGAGGCGAGAGGCGAGGATGAACAAGCAAGCGAGCAAAGCAAAGCTAAGCGAAGCAAGCAGAGAAGAGAGAACAGGAAGCAGATATAACAAATTACACACAGCCAGCTTATCTCCCAGGGTTCCTATATTTTACACGCCGTGAAGGTAAAGGTGAAAATTTTGCCCATTATAGTCGGGACGAAAAGGAGAAATCGCGTTTAGCAGTCTAGCGTCGTTGGCCTCCGGTATGAAGTTTACCTTGGCCCACCACTAACCGAGGCTGGCGGCCCAATACTGTGAAGAGCCCACCGCTATTGCCCCTCTCATCCCCCTCCCTCACCGCCGCCGCCTCGCCCAATACGTTCATCTACATGTGTGACAGCTCGAGAATAATCAATGTCCCTCGGCGTGGCATCAATGGCGGGGTGGACCTCATGTGTGGAGTGTTTGTACCCTTGTGTGTGTTTTATGGTTTATTTTTAGTGTCAGGTTTGTGGTGGTGGTGGTGGTGGTGGTGGTAAAAAGTGAAAGTCAAGGAGTATCACAATATTGATTTTTTTTTCCTTTATGTATCGATATAAAAAAAACCTTAACTAACCAATGCAAGTCACTTAAAAGTGTACACATGTAAAGATGCAGTGAGGAGTAAAACGTAAAAATAACACACACACACACACACACACACACACACACACACACACACACACACACGACTACCAGATAAATGTCACAGAATCTGATCTGAAAGGACGCGAGGAATCTAAAATCTGCTAGAAAATTCACATAATTCTACTTTTTCGATATTGATTTTTTTTTTCCTTTATGTATCGATATAAAAAAAAACCTTAACTAACCAATGCAAGTCACTTAAGTGTACACATGTAAAGATGCAGTGTGGAGTAAAACGTAAAAATAACACACACGCGCACACACACACACACAACACAACACAACACAACACACACACACACACACACACACACACACACACACACACACACACACACACACACACACACACACACACACACACACACACACACACACACACACCAGATAAATGTCACATAGAAAATCTGATCTGAAAGGACGCGGGGAATCTAAAACCTGCTAGAAAATTCACATAATTCTACTTTTTCGATAATCCGAACGGGGAAATGGGGGGGGGAACTGCACATTCGTTTTCATGTTTAAAAATTTCCATCAGAAACGTGACACGAGTTAATCTCTCCAGTCACAATAGTGAAGATGAGAGTCAAGCCCACGTGATAGAGGTGAAGAGATGTAGAGGGAAAGGGTATGGGAGAGGAGGAAGGGGGAGAGCTTTTTAGTGGAGAGAGTACAGAGAAGGGATGAGACGGAGTTAGGGGATGGAAATTAAAAAGGGAAATAGAAGTAAAAAAAAAATGGATTAGTAGTAAGAGGTAATGAAAGAGAGGAAAGCTATAGATGAAGGGAGCGACATGCAGGAACAGTTGAGCAAGAAATGGGTTTGAGAGAAAAAAGGTAAAATAGTAAAAGAGGGATTAGATGGATGAAACACGTGACAAGTTAAATAAAGCGAAATGAGGAAAGATACGAAATAGGGAAAGCAGAAATAAGAAAGTGAAGAGATATAGTGGAAAATAAAACAAAGTAAGTCTGAGATAGTGCAGGAAAATAACAAGGGAAACTACAACACCAGGGAAAGGGAAAATACCAAAAGTCAGTGGGACGAATTAGTCTTGAGGGGAAATATGGCGAGAGGAAACCAGTAATAAAGAAAGCGAATTAAAATGAGTAAGACGTACCGAGGGATTAAAGAAAAACAGGAAGAAATTGAATAAAATATTAGGATTGGAGAGAGGAAAGGGGAAGGGAGAGGAGGGAGGGGGAGAGCGAACCAAAGAAGAGATCATCGAGCAGAGAAATAATTAAAATCTCTCTTCTTTCCCTCATCGAAGAAGGTGATTTGTCCTTCCCGCCAGCCGCCCCTCCTTTCCAGGGTGTGTGTGTGTGTGTAGCCTCGGTCCAGGGTCCTTGCGAGGCTCGCCTCTTCAACCTCCTCTTCCTCTTCCTCCTGAGGCAGCAGTAATTTGGTGGACGTGGAGAAGCGGGAGAGGAGGACTGGAGATCTGCGAGGACTCTGTGACGCACTCTGCTCGCCCTCGCTGTCTTTCTCTTTTTCATCTTGCTTGGTTTCTTTGTTTTCAGGCTTAGTTTGTTTCTTTTCCACAGTACCGTTTTTACCATCAGCATTATCTCTACCTTCACCTTCCTCGGCTTTCCTTGCTCCTTCCCCGACGTCCTTGTCCCATTCCTTCGTCAGGTGTTTCAGTCGGAATCCTGCAGCTCCTTCCTCGCCCTCTGCTTGCAGTTTACGATCCTGCTTATTCTCACTCTTCGCAGCGTCTTCCTTCTCGCCTCCCTCGCCGGGACTCCTCAGACTGCTCGAGCTTATCCAAATCTTTTTCCTACCTAAAGTGGTGCTCCCCTTGTCCCCAGCGGTCTTGTTACTCTGAGCGGCAGTGTCTCCACTTCCTTTCACACCGCGAAATGTCTGTAGCCCAGTAACATCCCTTCCTTCACTTTTCCTCCTCGTTCCAGTGTCACCTGATTTCCCATCCGTCTCTTTTTTCGTCTGTTCTCGCCATTTATCAACGGTGTCGCCTTTCTTCCAAGTTTTCTCTCCGATCTCTCCCTTTCTTTCCTTCTCCGCCGCGGTTCTCTCCTCCATCCTCTTCTTCAGGGTCCCCGGGGAGAGGATCAGGTCGGCATCCTTCTCGAAAGCCAAGTTGACGTAAGCCCAGGAGCTGTGTCCACCCCTGCTTCCTGAGGTTACGATGCTGCTGCCGGTGCCCCTTACACTCTTCCGCTCACGTTCTCCCTCCGCCTTGCCTTCCCGTGGTGCTGCCGATCCCCTCAGCACCAAGGGCGTGCTCCTGCTATCGTCCTCCTCCGCTCTTCCCCACGTTGTTTCAATTCTATAACCTGAAGATGAGGAGACACGGAGGTTATGTTGTGTCGTACTTGGGAGATTGGTATAGTGCATAGTGTCAGTAGTAGTAGTAGTAGTAGTAGTAGTAGTAGTAGTAGTAGCTGGTGGTGGTGGCACAGTAGTGGTGGTGGTGGTGCAGGTGGTGGTGGTGGTAGTAGTAGTGGTAGTGGTGGTGGTAGTAGTGTAGTAGTAGTGGTGGTAGTGGTGGTGGTGGTGGTGGTGGTGTGGTGGTGGTGGTGGTGCAGGTAGTGGTGGTGGCAGTGGTGGCAGTAGTGGTGCCAGCAGTGAGTGAGTGGTGAGTGGTGGTGGTGGTGGTGGTGGTGAGTTGGAGTGGTGGTAATGAGTAGTAGTGGTGGTGGGTGGGAGCGGTGGTGGTAATAAAAGAGAATGGTGGTGGTGGTGGTGGTGCAGACAGGTGGTGGTGGTAGTAATGGTGGTGGTGCTAGTGGAGTGGTGCTGGGATGGGAGTGGTGCAGGTGGTGGTGGTGGTGTGGTGGTGGTGGTGGTGGTGGTGGTGGTGGTAATGGTGGTGGTGGTAATAATGGTGGTGGTGGTGGTGGCAGCAGCAGCAGGCAGTGGCAGCAGCAGCAGCAGCAGCAGCAGTGGCAGTGGTGGCAGTGGTGGTGGCAGTGGTGGTGGTGGTGGTGGCAGTGGTGCAGTGGTGGTGGTGGTGGTGGTGGTGGTAGTGGTGGTGGTGGTGGTGGTGGTGGCAGTGGTGGTGGTAACAGTAGTGGTAGTAACAGTAGTGGTAGTAGCAGTAATAGTAGCAGTATGATAGTAGCAGTGTAATAGTAGCAGTATAATAGTAGCAGTATAATAGTAGCAGTATAATAGCAGCAGCAATAGTAGCAGTAATAGTAGCAGTAATAGTAGTAGCAGCAGCAGTAAAAGTAGTAATAATAGTAGTAGTAATAATAGTAATAGTAATAATAGTAGTAATGATATTAGTTGTAATAATTGTAGTAGTAGTAGTAGTAGTAGTAGTAGTAGTAGTAGTAGTAGCAGCAGCAGCAGCAGCAGCAGCAGCAGCAGTAGTAATGGTAGTAATACGCACCTCTTGGCGTGTAAGGCGGAGGCGAGGATTGGCCAAAAGTGTCCAGTTCTATATCTTGTGTTGTTACCTTCGTCGCTTTCTTTTTCTCCTTCTCCTTCTTCTTCTTGCTGTGGCTGGCCCCGTCAACCAAGTTCTCGTACTGCGAAAAAGAGCCAGTAATTATCACGTGTGTCACAACCATGTCACGCATCCTACCTGCTACACTCACCCTGGAGCTTTCTTTCATTATACAACACATCACACCAACTCCTTCACGCTGCTGTGCTCAATAGTCACTCGTCACACCTCAACCCACAGTCACGCACCGAGGTTACCACTAGACAATTACAGTACATTCAAGGCTACGATCTTTTCAACACCGTCACTTTCCTAGATCGTCACAGCTCATCACTCATGCCCGTCACACATCATGTTCAGATTCATCGCCGTCACGCTTCACCATTTACTTCAGTCACGCTTCACTACCCTCACCAGTCATACTTCACTTCACTTCACTTCAC
>NC_059275.1:6272484-6282484 GCF_017591435.1 Portunus trituberculatus
CTGGGGAAACCTTTGGGTGAAAAACGTTAAAAGAGACAAACGTTGGCCTCGGTCGTTAAGTAGTAAAGCTCACCAATTAGCGATGAAAAACAGTGTTAGTCTTTTGGCGTTGTGCTATTATCGGATTCGATTCTATTGGATCAGAGGGATTCATATACCTTTAGCGAGTCAATACTCGGCACAGGTCACAGGGAATGAGCGCTATTCATTACTTAGCTGGGTATTTGTGTTATGTATTAGAGAGAGAGAGAGAGAGAGAGAGAGAGAGAGTGTGTGTGTGTGTGTGTGTGTGTGTGTGTGTGTGTGTGTGTGTGTGTGACAGAAATTTAATGGGAGATTCTGAGCAAGGAAGGGAGTCCATCACTAAGTTGATTACCTGTCTGTCCATTCCTTTGCGCCTTCCCTGCCGTCCTGCACTTTGAAGGGAATGCACTTACTAGCACGCACATTATCACGAAGGTAAATTGCCTGAACTAAATTTTCTGAGCGCCTTATTCAACTCAAATCTTTTCTGGAGTTGAGTTGAATTACCTTTCACTTACACCCATCTACTTTTCTTACTCTTCTGCATGGAAAAAAAAAAATAGATAAAACAGACATGTGTGTATTTAAGTCTTTATTGATACCTGGTACATTCTTCCTTAATAGACACTCAAACCTGTTTTGTTATCTCATTTTTCAGCCACCAACTAACATTATAGTGGTCAGACATTATGATACCTCTCTTACTTTATTTTCTGGTAATGTAAATTGTTACATATGGTGTTAATATCCAAATAACAGAGACAGCCTTCCATATACAACAAATAGTAGACGTGATATCTCCGGTAGTGTGCTCAGGGGGTTCAGGGAGTGGAGGCAAACACAGCAGCAAGGCGTCAGGTAACCCCTCCCTTCACCTTTACCTTAACCTATCACCCGCCAAGGTCGTGAAAGTTGACCGTGATCCGTAGAAACACTTGTCATCCTTTTTTTTGTACTCGTCTTCTTATCTCTAGTATGTGAATGTGGATGGAGAGAGAGAGAGAGAGAGAGAATGCACGGTTGGTCGGATGGATGCATGTAGATAGATAGAGAGAGAGAGAGAGAGAGAGAGAGAGAGAGAGAGAGAGAGAGAGAGAGAGAGAGAGAGAGAGAGTGATGGTGTGAGTGCGGGCGGATGGGCGGGTGCAGGAGGAGTTAGCTAAGGAAGTGAGTCAGGCGTGTGACTATGACGGGGCGGGACGAGGAGAGGCGGGGAGGGGAGGAGGAGGAGGAGGAGGAGGAGGAGAAGGAGGAGAAGCAAGGCCCACCAGTGCAGGGATGGTGACGTGGGGGAGACTTGGGACTTTGAGCAACACTTGGAAATATCAGAGTATGAAGGACAAGGACAAAAATTGAGAGCACAGATATCAATACCTTCACTGAAGCATAACTCATAACATAAATATACCCCAATAGGAACAGGTCACCACTGCAGGCACGCAACTTTCCATTTCCTGCCACGCCACTCAATACAGGAAACAGACCTGAGATGAGATATGATGAAGCAGTTTTTACTTTTTTTTTTGTGTGTAGCTCCATTAAAGCGCCGATCGCGAGGCCACAGCTTTAGATAGTCACGGAACACGACTCTACAGAAAGCGTTGTAGGAACAAGACACTCGGACAAGGACGCCCTAGCCACGACTGGAATCATTTTGTATCACGTTCCTCTCGCAGCCTCGCAGTGACCTAGTTTTTGAGGGGCGTTGGTGCGCGGCCTGACTGCTTTGTTTACAGGTGTGACAAACTGCTCGGCGGAGAACAACAGGGATGCAAGGCTGCTGGGAAACGAGGGCGGGAGACATTGCTTCTCCCTGCCATGTGGTAATGACAGTGTGGCCCATTTTCTGAAACACTCCATGCACTGTTTTCTAAAGCCAGCGATGAGTGTCTACAATCCCAATGACGCTGCTGAGTTTCTGTCAACCCATTACCATCATCACGAAAATAAATAAAACTCCAAAAACCTAAAAAAAAAACTCCATTAAAACCTGTCAGGATAAGGCGCAAGAAACTTGACAATGCCGCCGTGTGAGCCGTGGAATATGAAAGCATAGAAGACACCTTATCGAGAAAACTTGGAGACTATATGGCCAGTACATCGTCCTCCTGCGGCTGCTTGAAGTGGGTGTAGTTTCCCTCGATCTCTGGCTTATGAATGTAGTCTACTTGGTCCATCTCTGCCCAGGGGAGGGGAAGGGGGTACCTTCTCCAAAAGCCATCTGGACGGTTATTTATGCCCAGTGGCGGCGCGGACAGCCACCGGAGCATCTTAGGCTTCCGCTGGTGATGGGTAGTGTTGTAGTCTTCCAAGGTGGTCTTGGTGCTTTTGGCGACGATGGTAGTGGTGCTGCAGCTCCTGATCTTGCTCCTGTTGACGTTTTTCTTGCTATTTTCATTGTCATCGCTGTTGTTGTTGTTGTTGTTGTTGTTGTTGTTGCTGATGTTGTTGTTGTTGTTGTAGGTACAGGTAGTGATGGTGATAAACTTAATCTTGTTTGCATCGTCATCATCGTTGTTTTCTTCGTTATTATTGTTGTTGTTGTTGTTGTTGCTGATGTTCGTGATAATGCTCAGTGCTTGATCGGAGGAATCTGTGGAATAAGAAAAAAATGAGTTAATGCACAAATTAGACTAATCCTTGTTAATTTGTGAGGTAATACATTAGTACCTGAAAACTCCAATTCATTCCCTAAAATATTCCCACGCTCACACATACCCATCCCCACTAACCCACACATACGTAACCACCCATTTACTCACCTACCCACACACACACAAATACTTTCCACACACACGCGCATACCCACCCAATACGTGTCCCCAACACCTGAACAAATCGTAGAAGTGAAAGGAAAGTATCCCTCAGTCCTATAGTAATTAAATCAGCGGAAATTATGAGGCAGAGCACTTAGCTGGTTCCTGCGCCGGACTGACGGACTCACAGATGATATTTCAGTGATATGATAGTGTGCCCGTCCTGCCAATGATCTATACGTGTGTGAAATGCTTAATTTACATCCCACGTTCGTCATGCAAATTATTTGTAATCATAGCATACTGTGTAATGAAAAATTGCAAATCATGTGTTACTGTTATTCTGAATCGTGATAGCATTTGACTTGTGATTCATAATTATCAATATTTTATTCGCTTTTCATGACATACATCGTCACACTTTTATGCGTAAGTGAGAGCAGCAGTGTTTTCCAAGTCACTTATCTCTCATTTATACAATTAAAAAATAAATGTAAACTACTTACAAAAAGACCAATATGAATCACGCCTAAATATTCTTGTGCGTGTGTGGCAGCAGTGTTTTCCATGTTGCTTATCATTAATTTGTACACTTCGACATTGCATACTAATGACCTACACTCAAAAATAAATCACTACTGAATATGTTTTTACCGTGTGTGTGTGTGTGTGTGTGTGTGTGTGTGAGCAACGGTGTTTTCCATGTCACCCATCACTAACTTATACTCTTAAAACAATGCACAAGAATTACACAAATATATCGTGCATCCCTGTCGATTATTTACTAGTACATACATTTTAACTTACATTTACTTCACATCAAAGAGGGGGAGGGGGTAGCAAAAACAGACACACGAACAGATGCATATGATGACTGTTTTGATGCGTTCGTTGCTAAATTATCTTGTGTGCATTTTATGTTAGTTTAACCCCTTGAGTACCAAGACGCATTTCAATATTCATTCTGGTTACTATTTGTTGATGTTATACAGCTTTAGAAACTCATGTAGGGGTATTAGATTAGTGAAGAGTCTGGTCATTAATCTTCTGACCTTAATAGGCTTTTCCTATTGTCAATAAAATGGTCTAAATGTACACAAATCTCAAGATCAAAATGTGTTTTCGTATTGAAGAGGTTTAGCTGAAAAGGGATGGGGGAGGCACACGAATACAGTATGAAATTTGAACATATTTTTTCGTACATGCATTACCTGCTTTTCATTATGTTGTTGATCTTAATTAATGTCAGTGATCATATTTAATCATTTTTCCATACGTATTATTTGTCTTTCGCTTTTTGGCCTTCAGATATGCTAATATGTCTGTCCCACCTAGCGATACCAAACTTATAATTATCACCATTATTATTATCATCGGCTGTGGTTTAGGGATGGAACCAAAAAAAAGATAAAACATACACACATACAAACTTTAACATACAGCCATACAGATATCCACTAAAACTCACAGATACTGACACACAAAGGTACAAAGGCTTACAGAAACACCCCTTGAAGAGTTAGAGATACATGCAGACATACAGACATAGACGCAGGTAAAGACTCACATGGATGGCGGGAGGTCGGGGGCGGTGGTAGGTTATCAGGGGCCTCTGGGTCACGCCAGGCAAAGGAAAGTGGCTCTGGGATGCCTGACGCTGCCGCAGTGATGAGACAGCACAACACCTGCAGAAGACAGACACATGAGAGAGAGAGAGAGAGAGAGAGAGAGAGAGAGAGAGAGAGAGAGAGAGAGAGAGAGAGAGAGATTTGAATAACACGCAGGACTTAATTACAGATCCATTAGGGACAAATCTTAAGTCTTCACGATCTTGCATAACCAGCGACACGTTCACGCACATGGAAAAGAGACATGAAAGTGTGTGTGTGTGTGTGTGTGTGTGTGTGTGTGTGTGTGTGTGTGTGTGTGTGTGTGTGTGTGTGCGTGCGTGCGTGCAGACGTGCGTGTAATGAAGCGCCCGGACAACATTATTAAAGTTAAAACATAAGCTTAATCACTTCACTTCTGGATGGGCATTTCTACCTTAAGTTTTGGGTATGATTAGACGGTTTTATTGACATTAGGAAGGGTCTAGGGAGCTCAGAAGATCAATGTCCACAATCGTCACTATTTTAATCCCTACATGAGTTTCTGAAGCTGTTTAAAATCACCAAATAGTAACCAGAATGAACAGAAAAATGCGCCATTAATACCAAGTTGGAGGTAGTAGCATTAATCGGATGGACGTAACGAAGTACTTCCCTGGCGTGGACTAGGGTTGACTATAGCGAACAAGGGAACGGCTCAGCTAAACTTGTGCTGCATTTATTCACCTCACACTGACACTCAGCCGTATTTTCCAGTCGTCCTTCATCTCAGCACCGCTTATCGCACAGAAAGAGAGAGAGAGAGAGAGAGAGAGTGTGTGTGTGTGTGTGTGTGTGTGTGTGTGTGTGTGTCCACGTGCCTTCTCATTGCCTCCATCCCATATAGCCTCTAACCCCCTTCTCTCACAACTAATCCGTGCCTCATATATCTCCCACATATTTCTCCCTGCTGTTTTATTTGCTCCTCGACTCACCATATTTTATGAAAAGAGAGAGAGAGAGAGAGAGAGAGAGAGAGAGAGAGAGAGAGAGAGATATGTGAAGTCAAATCATCTTCCTTTGTTGCAAGTCGAACTGAAAGAAGCTATGCAATGAAAAGTTCAAGGTTTATTGAGAGCATGTTTTTTTTTTTTTTTTTTAGAGAGAGAGAGAGAGAGAGAATGGGTGGGGAGTATCATGCAAAGATAAAGTTATTGTATATATTAATTTACTTATTAGAACGTTTTACTTCACCCTGACCATCATACTTTACACATCCACTGCACAACCTTCAGCTCCAGCAGTATTCTCTGATCTCTGCTCTTGCCCGTCTATTCTAAGTCATCCTTGCAAGAGTTCTCTCCATAGTTCGGTTTTCTATTGTCTAATTGCATCATGCCTCGGTTGTCACGTTACAGTTACACTAATTATTTTAATCTCACCTGCTCCCGCTTTACCCGTTTTGTCCTTTTATTTTTGTTAACCGGGTAATATTTAAGGCTATCTATATCTATATCTATCTATCTATCTATACATATATATTCCCTATAGGCAATGGCGGAACACTGAATCTTGAGGTTGAATTATTACTAAGAATAGTAACGCAGATTCTGTACATATTCTCAGTGTCTCTCCTACCTTATATATATATTACCATGTGGGCTTTTCACAGGAATTTATGGGCTAAAGGGGATACTTTTTGGGGTACCCTCACCCGCTAGGAAACCATTGCCCGAGTGATAAAGCCCAACCTACACACGGACCTGTGGCCAGAATTCGAACCCATGTCCTTGGAGACCCCTCGGAACCCAAAGCACGCATGGTTCCACTGTACCACGGCGGCCCCATATTTAGATGGCTAGTGAACTCGAAATATAAAAAAAAAAAAAAACACGTCCAAGGAATTTCTTATCCCTTAATCCTTCAATACTGGGACACAATCTTACCTTGAGTATTTTGTGCGATTAGACCATTTTATTTACTACATTAGGAAAAGTCTACGGGGGCCAGAAGATTAATGGTCAAAGTTTTCACTATTTTAATCATCCATACGAATTTCTGAAGCTGTATAAAATCATCAAATAGTACGCAAAATGAATATGGAAACGCGTCCCGGTTAGTCACGAGTCTCCCTCGTCCAGCATGTTATCACAGAGGGGAATGTGCAGTGGTGCAGTGGGTGTTTGGTTCATGAGTCTGGAGAGCTATTATTGTTATGAGTAGGTGGTATAGTCCGCGACATATTCATTTATGTTAATTAGTGATGAAGGTGGAGGTGTTGATAGTGGTGATTGTGGTAGATGTGATTGCAGTTGTTGCTATGACTAGTGGCGTTGTTCATTAGCGTCATTATTGTTATTGATTATTAAATTTATTATTATTATTATTATTATTATTATTATTATTATTATTCAGTACTATCATCATTGTTATTGCTGTTATTATTACCTCCAATAATATTGTTGCTGCTACTACTACTACTATTACAACAACAACAACAACTACTACTACTACTACTACTAATAATAATAATAATAATAATAATAATAATAATAGCAATGATAATAATAATAATAATAATAATAATAATAATAATAATAATAATAATAATATATAATATGATAATAATTGTTATTATTGCTATAGTAATAATGATAATATTAATGATGATAATAATAATAATAATAATAATAATAATAATAATAATAATAATAATAATACAGCAACCACCAGTACTGCCCGGTTGACATCACCCATGACATGACTCACCCGCCGCATGTCCCCTGATGACCCAGTGAGGTAAATCACTCACGTTTTAGGGAAAGTGACAGGAGTGTACCACAGTTCACACCCTGACCTACTATTTGTATATCACTCTGAAGACGACTATCCGTACCTGAATGGTGTGGAGAGAGAGAGAGAGAGAGAGAGAGAGAGAGAGAGAGAGAGAGAGAGAGAGAGAGAATATGAAATTACGTGAGCACTAAGAAAAGAAAAGAAAAAAGTATGTGGTCAAGAGTGATTATCTTTTCAGCCACCACTATCCACCGCGGCAGTTTTCACCTCAGCACCGCACTGCACCTTGCCCGCCCCGCCCCGCCCCGCCCACCAACACCTTCCAGCGCCAAACAGCCTTGTTGCCTGTCATTTGCCGACTATATATTTTGGACCTTAATGCACCTGCACCTTGTCGTCTAATCAACCTAAGTGCTCTCTCTCTCTCTCTCTCTCTCTCTCTCTCTCTCTCTCTCAACAACACTTGAAGTTATGCAACCTTTGTATTAATGAACGCCAAACTGAACAAATTAAACACTGAAATTCATCAAAATACATATAAAAGTATGTGTATTAAAACTTAAAGGTGCAAAGGTATGAGCACACACACACACACACACACACACTACACTTCAGAGGATCACTGAGAGAGAAAAACGGAGAAAAAAATGACACCAGTGACTTGCTCTTGTTCAGATAGTTATACTTCTGCTTGTCTCTCAATTTTGCTTCTCTTTCTATTTATTATTCATTTCCATTCATCAACTCCCTCATATATAAAGGTTGAAATAAAATGCAAATAATCACAAGGCTCACGGGACTGTGGCGTGGAAGGCTTGCTGTATAGGGCGCAGCGACATTATCCTTCATTAACTCTCCGACATGCAACCTGACCTCGCTTGTCCTGGCATTGGTCGGCTGCGTATACCTAATTTGCCATGATTGATTTGACCTCTCTCTCTCTCTCTCTCTCTCTCTCTCTCTCTCTCTCTCTCTCTCTCTCTCTCTCTCTCTCTCTCTCTCTCTCTCTCTCTCTCTCTCTCTCTCTCTTTCCTGATAATCCCTTTGCCTCCTCCTCCACCACTAAATTATCTTGACCACACATTTACGAGAGATAATCAGAATCAGAATGTTTATTTCCATTAAGAACAATGGTTATTCATACAATATAATGTCATACAATGTGTATAGTTATGTAGAAAAAGACTAACCAGAGAATGCAACACTATGGTAAAATTGAGATAAAAAGTGTAGTCAAGTAGAAATAGAAAAAAATAAAAATGAGAATAAAAGTGAAACAGTGTGAAATAAGACTTAACATATTGCTCCACACAAAATAAAATGCATGTGCACTATGGATTTATGCCAATATTCAACACACTAGCATGGTAAAATGGAGATCAAATAGATCCAGAAAAGTACAACAGAAAAATGAAAGTAAAACAAAGTGCAAAGTGCAACATAATGTTCCTGAAAATATAAAATACATGTGTTTTTGGGATATGAGAGAGAGAGAGAGAGAGAGAGAGAGAGAGAGAGAGAGAGAGAGAGTGGGGGTGATATCCAGGTCTCTGTTAAGTAGCAGTGGGGTCAAGTCAGGTCACATAAGCACCCTGTGGAATTCTGGGGCGGAGAACAACCCCGACTAACATTAAAAAGGCATATATATTAGAGTATTATACAGTGTTCTGCCTTGCCTCTACCTGTTTTCTCTCTATCTCTTTCTCTTCCTTGCCACACACAGATTATTAGAATACTACAGTGTTCAGCCTTGCCTCTGCCTTTTCTTTCTCTCTATCTCTTTCTCTTTCCTCCCACACACACATCACATATTTACAAAATCATGCTGTACATGAGTTAACGAGCTAGGGCACTAGTCAACGCCACCCCACGCCATTTTCTCGCTATCATTTATTTCAAAACACGGCTGGGTAAATAATTTTTGTTTCTAACCTCCCTTCCGCCCTCTCTCTCTCTTTCCCGGAAGTGGTTTGTTCAAATAGTTCGGTGTGTGGGTGTGTGAGTGTGAGTGCGTTGCTTCATGTCACGTTGTCCCTGTCATGTCTATATAGTGTGTAGGTGCGCGTTTCATGTATGTGTGGGTGTACGTATTTGTGTGTCCATGCTTATACCTCTACTACAGTGCCTGGCTTCCCTTGTTAACGCCGCGCCCCTTTGTATGCTGTGCTAATTGCCTTGCTGTGTTATTCAGTGCGAGATGGTGCAAGTTTTGGTTGCCCAGTGTTGTGCCGCGGGTCCTGATACACGTGTTGCAGGGATACCAGTGTCTGTTTGTGCATTTTCCTGTTTTGCTGGTCGAGTTTTATATTTCAGGAATAATTCGAATGCATGTTTGTGTGTTGCGAGTGAGTTCGTTAACGCAGCGGGATACCACCCCATTTAACGCCATTATTACTTCGGGACTCATTTGATATCAGTGGTAGTGCTGCGAGGTTTTTCTGTCCTCGTGTAATCTGATTTGGGAGTTGCGCTGATTTAGGTAGAAGGGAAGATGTAAGAATTCTTTAGGCTTACGTAATGACACACACACACACACATATATATATATATATATATATATATATATATATATATATATATATATATATATATATATATATATATATATATATATATATATATATATAAGAGCAATAAATGAACAATATTTTTTCTTTCAGCGTTCCAGTACAGAAAACACGCTACTTTGATTCCAGTTTGATTGGCAGAAAATATAAATAGGTTCTACGCTATTGCATTCTTTGTTATATATTATACTGGTTTCAGACATATCAAATCATTTGGTACAATACTTATGATTTCTTTGGTAATTAACGGTAGTACTAACCTACACGTCTC
>NC_059275.1:6292484-6297484 GCF_017591435.1 Portunus trituberculatus
AAACACTCACCATAGTCCAGCCTGTCTCTCCTCTCCTGCTCTCCTCGCCTCTCCCCTGCCTTAAGTACTTACTCTGATGTGTTGCTCTACTTTGCCCGATTCCTGCTGACCGGAGTACCTGTGTGTGTGTGTGTGTGTGTGTGTGTGTGTGTGTGTGTATAGCTATGTGCGTTCATCACCCAGAGCTGGAACTGGCCAAGTGTTTCATAGGCTCACTAGGAAATATGTCTCACCATCACCCAGTTATTTTTTCCCTCATTCGTCCCAGAAAAAAAATAGAGTAAAAAACACCAATATTCTCCTTCTTCCCCATGAGACCCAGACCGCGTGTTCGTGTCACATCCCCATCACTCCCTGTCTCTCCCCATCCCTCCCCACCAGCACCCCAACATTCACAGGGGATAGACATATAGGCAGGAGAACCCGAGGAAGAATAGGAGGTAATCTCTCTGACCTTGAAAGCAATTGTGTGGAAGACCTTAAATCTTATCACCTGGTATGGAGTTCCCTGGACCATAATGCGTCTTATATGATTTGTTATACCATTCTTCCTCTTCCTTCCGCTCCCACGTTCTCTTCACTTTCTCTCTCTCTCTCTCTCTCTCTCTCTCTCTCTCTCTCTCTCTCTCTCTCTCTCTCTCTCTCTCCTGTTTCTTCATCTTTCCACTCCTCAGTTATTTTTCCTCTTTACTTCCTCTTCCGTGTGTTTCTTTCTTCTTCTGTTTGCTTAGTCACTTCTCTCTCTTGTTTTTCTCTCTTTTTTTCCTTCTTCCCTCTCTCCTTCCTACTTAGACATTAGCTCAGACTCATACAGCTTGCCTCACTTCCAAATACACTCGGCAGGATTTTTTTTCTTTTTTCTTTGTGTGAATGTTTTAAATGCATTATAAACTCGGCAGAGAGAGAGAGAGAGAGAGAGAGAGAGAGAGAGAGAGAGAGAAAAAAACATTAATGCATACATAAATACATATATTATATAGAATCAGGTTGATAGTGAGATATAGAATGAGGGCTAAAAATAAAAGAGAAAACACACACACACACACACACACACACACACACACACACACACACACACACACACACACACACACACACACACACACACACACGAGAAGACTCGGATAGATTTATGGAAATCCTCTACTCAAGAGTCTCGCCGAGGACAAAAGTTGCAGTTTTGGTGCGGGGGTGTGTTGCGTGAGTGGCGTGTGTGGCGTGCGGCATCAAAGCTGTGACTCTGGATTGTCCTTAGGGCCTCAGAACACCGTGGGAGTGTACTCTTCTATACACTTACTGCGCCCATGGAAGCTTGCTGGTGTGTGAGTGTCCCTGGGTGTTGCTGTCCATGGGATGAAGAGACATTGTGCTGGAAAATAAAGAAATAAATTATACAGGAAGGGAACTCACAGTAGAGATACAACATAGATTGTTTTCTCTCCCACTCTTCACTTCGTCGGAAACGAAGAGGATTGGGATAAATTATCTTAAGTTAAGAGGCTTACCTTAAACTTTTGCTGGAGATACTTATTTATATTTTCAGGTTTAGATATGAATAAACTGTATACACTTCAAGTTCTCTTCCCTCCTCCTTCTTACCCTTCCTCTTCCCTCTTATATTTCTTTTTCGTCCTTCCTTTTGTCCAGTCCTTATAGTACTTCCTCAGTTATTTTCAAAAGAATATCTGGACGATATATTATATATATATATATATATATATATATATATATATATATATATATATATATATATATATATATATATATAATTTCTTTGCATTCATCATCTTTAATTCGGGAAATTCTTGAGCCGCCCGTGAATAAATCATTGGCAAGAAACAATCTGTTGCAGACACCGGCAAGGCACGACTCCTCGGTGGCTCAGTGACCACCTGCCTCCGTTGAACAAAATTGTGTTCTTAGCCACAGCGGTGCAGCGAGGTGTAGTTAAAGTGTGTAGGGAATCTAAAGGTCAGTTGCTTTGTGTAAGCCCTCATAATCCTTTGCAATTACTGAAAAGGAAGTATTACATTCTTGTTTCTCATTATTACACACCACTCACAAATGTGCCAGTAGCTAATGACTTTTGCTCTGAAAAACAGACCAAGGTTACTAAGAAAGCATTGGCATTAACGCGTTGTTCCGTGCTCCTGGTAACTACTCAGCATTTATACTTATTATGAAAGCACTTGTCTACAATACTACATTCTCCCGGCATCTGATTATTACATTACTGCATCGATATCTGCTCCCATTAACCGACCACCAATACTAGACACTTTTCCTGGTAGTTACTGACCATCACTACCAAAAGAAGAAAATACCTTAGACTACACACCGCCTCTAACATCACTCAGGGTACAGTGGTGGGTAGAGGCAGAGTAACCTACTGTATTCACTTCTAATGTATTCTGCCACGTCCCAACAGTCTCAAGTTGTCTGTTTCGCAGCTAGTAATTAATTGTTGAATATGATACTGATAGAATCTTTGGGTTGTTGTTGTTGTTGTTGTTGTTGTTGTTGTTGTTGTTGTTGTTGTTGTTGTTGTGGGTGTTATATACTTTTTAATTTTTCTATATTTTTTATGTATTTACTAATTTACATACACATGATGTGAATTAAGTTAGAAAGAAAGCACTAGACAGTATTTTAAATTCTGACGCCTATATAATATTAGTGTTATAGTTATGATTTTAATATTATTTTCTATACTATTCTCGTTTTCCATTTACTGATCTACCTACACACCGGACTTACGGTAGAGAGTAAGCACTAAACAGTCTTGCTGAATCTGACACGTATTGACACTCAACAAACCAGTGAACCCGAAATAGAGAACACTAAGCTCACTAGAGATCAACTCACAAGATCATTCTTCTGGTTACGACTACTCATAACACATCATTTAATAACACGAATACACTCATCCTCTACCCTCCAGCACTTCCACGCAGCAAACAGTTCATAACGCTTCTGTCAATCACGTCATATATTCTCGCGTGATCTTCCCAGTGCGTGTCGAAGCATAAAAACAAATGTCAGTAATGTTAGTGTTTCATTCACTATCACCTACTAAAACATACAATGGTCTCGCTTCTGGCTGGCAACAGTGACGGAGAGAGAGCTGGGGCCAAGGTGCGAGTTTGCGGGATTACCTTCAGGCGTTTGTAATAGTGTTGGAGGGCAGAGTGTGGGTGTGGTGAGCAAGGACAAGGTTGGGCGAGGGGTGAGGTGGGGGAGGTATCAGTCAGTCAGGCAGTCAGTCAGTGGCAAAGTATTATAATTACATCTCTGCGTTAATGTCAAATTCCACCCGTTTAGACAAGTTTGTATATTTATTTATTTTTTTTTTTTACTTTTAGGGGACCAGCGTGATCGGTCTGTCTCTGTCTGTCTGTCTGTCTGTCTGTCTGTCTGTCTGTCTGTCTGTCTGTCTGTCTGTCTGTCTGTCTGTCTGTCTGTCTGTCTGTCTGTCTGTCTGTCTGTCTGTCTGTCTGTCTGTCTGTCTGTCTCTCTCTCTCTCTCTCTCTCTCTCTCTCTCTCTCTCTCTCTCTCTCTCTCTCTCTCTCTCTCTCTCTCTCTCTCTCTCTCTCTCTCTCTCTCTCTCTCTCTCTCATATATCCTGCTTTTAGACCAGTTTTCTTGACATGCAAAATAAATAAATAAATAAATAAATAAGTAAGTAAATTAATAAAATAGACAAAATAACTTCAGATAAACATGTAGATTCCCTCGAGAAAACTGCTCCGAAACTAGATTAATATAGACCTGATCGCAAAGGGATTTATTTTCGCGCCGAGATCTTGCCGCTGGAATGTTAGTGAGGGAAGTTCACCTTAGGGAAATTACGACTAATGATATCCCTAATGACCGTGGCAGGGTTTTCCGAGGCAATTGTCAAGGTTAGATTAGGTTAGGTTATGCGGAGAGAGAGAGAGAGAGAGAGAGAGAGAGAGAGAGAGAGAGAGAGAGAGAGAGAGAGAGAGAGAGAGAGAGAGAGAGAGAGAGAGTGTGTGTGTTTGTATATAATGATTGTTGCGTTTTTTTTCTATATTGTGATTCTTTTGCAGATATAGTGTATCATGTTTAGGAGAGAGAGAGAGAGAGAGAGAGAGAGAGAGAGAGAGAGAGAGAGTGTAATATAGACCAGGTTGAGGTAGCGTGCTGTAGAAAACTGACCACACAAAAACTGAAGGAAAAAAAACTACCACTTCAGTTTTTTTTCTCTTCTTTCTCTCTCTTTTTATTTTTTGGAGGAGACAAAGAGCCAAAAAACATGGAAAAAAATGTAAAAAAAAGGAGAAAAAGGAAAAAAAAATCAAGTCCACATATCTCCAGAAACTCTTACACACACGCACTTGGGTTCTCTTTTCCTTGCGTCTCGTTTCTTTTACTTGTCTCATGTTTACTTCCCATTGCCCGGGCCAGACCTGTAAGCGGCGGGAGGAAGCAAAGAAAACGGAAGGAAGCAGTAAGGGAGATGTGAGTGTCGAGGCGGCCAGGTGTATAACACAAGGGTTTCTCTCTCTTAAGGATGAAAGTGCCAAAGTGACCTTGCGTGTTGTCTCATCACCTCTAGGAATAAAAAATGAAAAAACATATATATAGACTGGATGTTTTATTAATTTATCTCAGCAACAGGAGAAACGTTCGAGGCTAAGGGATTAAAACAAAAGAGAGAGAGAGGAAAAAAAAAAAAGCCAGGAAGTTGTTACCTAAAGATCAAATAGAGAAGATTTTAGAACAAGGATGAATGGAGTTTCTGGATTGACAGGAAGTTTCAGCTTAGAGAAAAAATGTATTCACATGAAAGGAAACGAGTGTTTTGTCATAGGAACGCAAAACAAAGAGATTAAATAATTGCTTTAAGTGAAAAGGGAAGGATTTCCGAGCAAAGACCATGACAAGATAATTGTAGATCTGCTGCAGGGTTTCACTGTTTGTTTGTTTCACTGTTTGATCTGCTGCAGTCTCTGACGAGACAGCCAGACGTTACCCTA
>NC_059275.1:6302484-6314984 GCF_017591435.1 Portunus trituberculatus
AACACCCTTGCTTCTTCATACGCTGACACTCATGACGTCATGGGGAAAAGGAGCCAATGGGAGGAGCAGTGGGCGGGGCCATGCGGTACAGCAGAAGTTGGCGTGCGGGTTGGTCAGTGTGTCACAAACATGGGAAGAAGAAGGAACACACTGGAGCTCTCCTGGTGCCTCGCCGTGCTGGCCTGCCTCGTCTCCGGTAAGCTAAACGAGACTTCTGGCACTGTTCCTTAGCCCCTGTACCCGCCGCCGCTCTGGTGGTGCACGGGCGTGGTGGTGCGCGGCGCGGCGCGGGGAGGCGGCTAACGGGAGTGTTGTGTTGTTTGACCTGCGGGTGTAGGCCAGGAGGGAAAAATCTCTTACTTCCTTCTCTTTCCCGTAATTCCTTAATGTGTTTTATCAGTTTCCGTGGAATATCCTACTCTGTCTTTAAGCTTTGTCCCAGCATCCTTCCAACAAAATGCTGTTAGACTGTGATTCCATTACTTTCTTGTTCTTTGTCAGTATCCTCTTTCATCCTTCGTTCAGCGAAAATCGGAACACAGCAGGAAATATAAATCGGCTTCACTACTGTACTTGCCAGCAATACATAAGTTATAACACTCCCAAGCTATTTGAAGCCAGTACAACTCGTGTAATAAGTACAGTGTAGTTAATAACACGATGCCTTCAGTTCTAGTACATATTGTTCCTCAAAAAAAGGCTTAGCTTTTTTAATCATATTGGATACATTTCTGGATTGCAGCGCTTATCATTCACTTGAACTACTCTTTTAGTGGGTTACGTTTGTCTTTCTTATACGCTGCCGTTCGAACCCATTCAATGTCTCGTTTGTTTCTCTCGAATGTTTGATTATCCGCTTCTTGCTCTGTTTGAAACATTCACTTATTTTTCTATTAACATTTTTTGCTCAGCAGTAAAAGCTCAAGAATATCGCGTTTCGGAGAGAGAGAAATGCAAGTATGTACTGAGCATATTTTGTGCTTTTTTTTTTTGAGCATCGCATCTCCGCCTATACCCATTGGTATACACACACACACACACACACACAGAGGGGGAGAGGGGACCAAGACGCACACAGTCTCGTAGACAGCATGAGAGACAGACACATTGAATTAATAAGACAGGTGGATAAATTAACACCCAGATCAACACAGAAGAAACACAATCTCTCTCTCTCTCTCTCTCTCTCTCTCTCTCTCTCTCTCTCTCTCTCTCTCTCGCAAGAAAGAAAAGCATGTAATCACAGATGGATGTAGACAGACAGGTAGAGTAACATAATACAGGTGAAATATAGAGGTTATAAAAATAAAAAGGGAAACTCGACTGCAGCTCTCTCTTCAGGTCATGGATCTAAGGTAGGGTGGGCTCTCTCTCTCTCTCTCTCTCTCTCTCTCTCTCTATCTCTATCTCTATCTATCTATCTATCTATCTATCTATCTATCTATCTATCTATCTATCTATCTATCTATCTATCTCTCTCTCTCTCTCTCTCTCTCTCTCTCTCTCTCTCTCTCTCTCTCTCTCTCTCTCTCTCTCTCTCTCTCTCTCTCTCTCTCTCTCTCTCTCTCTGTCTGCCTCATGTCAAATTTTGTACACACACACACACACACACACACACACACACACACACACACACACACACACACCCTAAAATCAAACAAAGGAACACGAATCAACATACGGACAGGTCATGGTTACACACACACACACACACACACACACACACACACACACACACACACACACACACACACAAAGTTCGAAAACCTTGCAAGGAACAAAAACGAGTACAGTCCATATTCTAGGCAGCAATCATCAGCACTCAACCCTCCTTCTCACTTCTCTTTTATCATTCGAACTTAGACAGACAGACAACAGACAGACAGAGACAGACAGACAACAGACAGACAGAGAGAGAGAGAGAGAGAGAGAGAGAGAGAGAGAGAGAGAGAGAGAGAGAGAGAGCATTTACTATTTATTATTTGTACTTTTAAGGCCACAGATCAATTTCACTTTCAGAGGAAAAAGTGAGAGAACGGTATTGAAAAACTTAAAATCCTTGTGCATCTTAACTTGCAAGACGAGATTGACAGGGATTAGGTGACTGTCCTGAGAGAGAGAGAGAGAGAGAGAGAGAGAGAGAGAGAGCATAGTGATATTCCAGGATTCACTTTCTCTCACTGCGTTGCTATGGATGTGTCGTGTCATAATACGTATCAGGTTTCACAGGAAAGTAATCATGGAGTTAAAAAAAAAAAAATGTAAATATGAAAAAAAAGTGTGGCCAACTTTCCACGAAGGTCGAGTGGGAGACGTAATCTTACCACTGCTGGGAAAAAAAAATAATTACGCGTTTATTGTCGCATAGTGAAAGCTTTTGGTGTCTCCACCTGCTATTGTTTTAATGTTGACACACACACACACACACACACACACACACACACACACACACACACACACACACACACAGTTGTTAATGATGTAACTAATTCTCTTTTATAGGGGTGAGAGAGAGAGAGAGAGAGAGAGAGAGAGAGAGAGAGAGAGAGAGAGAGAGAGAGAGAGAGAGAGAGAGTGAGAGTGTGTTTCGTATCTACCTCCAGTGTCAAGGGCATTCTTTGACCTGTGACCTTGTATAGAGAGATAGAGAGAGAGAGAGAGAGAGAGAGAGAGAGAGAGAGAGAGAGAGAGAGAGAGAGTGAGAGAATAAAATTAGAGAAAGTTTTGGAGAGCCTAGGTGGACAAAAACTAAATACCGGTTCCATAGTTGAAGTGAAGTCAAGATACTTTCTCTCTCTCTCTCTCTCTCTCTCTCTCTCTCTCTCTCTCTCTCTCTCTCTCTCTCTCTCTGTTAAAGGCTGCAAAACTCCCGTACAGGTGTGAAGGCAATAAAGCGGTGTATAGCGGCCAGGTGTGGTGCTTGGACAGGTGCTTACCTAGCCACTCATTAGGAAGGGAGAGAAGCAAGTTAAAATCAACCATATTTTACAAGCGTTCTCTCGTTTTCATCACCATTATTTTGTGTGGGAATAAAGCAGTCGTTTCATTATGCTTTTAGTTTTTTTTTCTTTTCAGTGATGTATATTTTTTTTATATTCTACATTGTTCCTTATTTTTTTTCCTGTATCTATAAGTAGTTTTTTGATCCATGCTTTTGGGAGTTATCTTTTCCTTGAACCCCTTCAGTACCATGACGCATTTCTGTATTCATTCTGCATACTATTTTGTGATTTTAAGAGCTTCAGAAACTCGTGTGGGGGATTAAGATAGTGAGTACTGTGGCCATTGTTCTTCTGATCTACATATATCCTTCCTAATGTCAATAAAATCGTCAAATCGTACACAAATCTCATGGTAAAAAAGCATCCCAATATTGAAAGGGTGAAAAAAAAGTAAGAGTATTATTTTATTACTGTAATCTTCAATAACTCGTTTGCTCCGCTTCATTTTTTTCCTGACTCTCTCTCATTTTACTTTCATCGCAATACATAATGATTCTCCAGTATCACTTTACTATGATGCAAGTCTTCTTTATTTTCAGGACTAGTTATTGTCACATTATAATTTTCCTTTCACTCATATTCTGATTTTTTTTTTTTCATAACTTTCTTTCAATGCACTATCTCAATAACACGGTTCCCTTTATAACCTAATTCCTTTTTCTCTAGTTCTTTTTTTTTTTTTTTTTAGGAATCAAGCTCACTTTAGTATTTTTGCAAAGTACTCCTTTCACTCGTATTGTGCCTGTTATTTCCTCTCTCTCTCTCTCTCTCTCTCTCTCTCTCTCTCTCTCTCTCTCTCTCTCTCTCTCTCTCTCTCTCTATGATGATGATGAAATAACAGAAATTAAGACTTGTATATAATTCGCTTCCTTTGTGTCAAAAGTATTTCAATTTTACTTTTTCTTTTACATCTCTTCGAAAGTCTACAAGGCCAGAGTAAATATACGTGTCTCATTAAGGAGGGATGAGAGAGAGAGGGAGAGGGAGAAGGAGGGAGAGAGGGAGAGAGAGAGAGAGAGAGAGAGAGAGAGAGAGAGAGAGAGAGAGAGAGAGAGAGAGATGCTTCTTCTGACCTTTAAAATTTCTCCAATACTAATCCTTCTACTCCACCACCTCTTTCCCTTCCCTTTCTCTTGCTCCCATTCTCCTTAATAGCATTTTCACTTTTATCTTGCTGGAGATGATTTTTCATGAAGATTATAGTGTTGCATTAGTAGAGAGCAAAATAATGATCATTACTTGTAGTAGTAGTAGAAGTAGTAGTAGTAGCAGTAGTAACCATGGCAACAAATACTCTGTTATACTTGATAGTCGTGGTGTTGTGAGCGCCAGTATTAGAAGGAGAAGCCGCGACAGTAATACCAGTAATAGTGGTAATGGTAGTTATAATGGCAGTAATAGCAGTGTCAATGCAGTATGAGTGATGGTAGTGACAGTGGTGGGGACAGTGAGAGGGAGGCGGGGAAGGGAAAGGTAGGTTCGTGAGGGCTGAGTGAGTGGACAAGGCAAGGCAAGGCAAGGCAAGGCAAGGCAAGGAGAGGCGAGGCTAAGTAAGATGAGGAGTGATGTACCTTCCCGACTAACCTTGTGAGCAAATATGTGAAATCTCCCCCAGTACCTTACCTCTCTCTCTCTCTCTCTCTCTCTCTCTCTCTCTCTCTCTCTCTCTGGTAGGTGGGGAGGGTCCTTCGCCTTTATTATCTCACGTCCCTCACTTGAGATCAGATGGTGCAATTTATTATAGACATCCTCATAAGAGTTGAGAGGTGTACGGATATTTATTCTCGCTTTTTGTTCCTTTGTAATCGTTGTTCCTCCTTCTCTCTCTCTCTCTCTCTCTCTCTCTCTCTCTCTCTCTCTCTCTCTCTCTCTCTCTCTCTCTCTCCCTACTCGTCATTCTAAGCACCATCATCAGTCGTCGTCACCGTCTTCCTGCGGCCTCCTGTCTCCTCCGCTTCCTTATGTTATTTTTCTTCTCTCTTGCCTGCCTTGTTTTTGTATGTTCTCCGCCATTCTTCTCCTCAATCTTATTCCTTGTCTATGTTGTGTTTCTCTATTCTTCCTGCTTTTTATTGTTTCTCCTCCCTCCTTTTCATTTCCGACTCTTCCTCTTCCGTTTCTCCTATCATGGCCCTTCCCTTGACCCTTGGCAGTTCTCTCTCTCTCTCTCTCTCTCTCTCTCTCTCTCTCTCTCTCTCTCTCTCTCTCTCTCTCTCTCTCTCTCTCTCTCTCTCTCTCTCTCAGAATTTCTGGTTTCCGTTAAGTTTCAACTAACTTAATTTATGCAGTTAATATCTTTTTTATTCTTTTACTTATGGAAAAACTGCGCAATGAAAAATGTGTATTGAAAAAGGTGTTGAAAAATGTGTGTCTGTGTGTGTGCGTGTGCGTGTGTGTGTGTGTGTGTGCGTGCGTGTGCGTGTGTGTGTTTATTCTGCATTTAAATATTCTACTGTCTGGGCTCACAAATATTTACAAAGTTCATGAAAGGTAAACGTTCACGAAATAATTGACCCTTCCCAAAAACAATAAGCAAATAGATAAATAAATTAACAAGTCCGTTTACATTTCTATCTTCAGTTTGGCAGTATTTTTCGCTTTCCCTTTCCTTATTTCCTCTTCCTGTTCTTCTGTCTTTGTCATCGTCTAGTCACAAACCTTGCCTGTAGATGAGTTGGAGGAGGAAGCGGAGGAGGAAAAAGAAAAGAACAGGAGGTGGGAGTTATGAGTTGGTGAGAGGAAGTAAGAATAGAGTTATGCCAGATCTTAAAGAGTGCCGTTCTCTCTCTCTCTCTCTCTCTCTCTCTCTCTCTCTCTCTCTCTCTCTCTCAAGGTGTCTACAACATTATTTTTTTGTTTATGGCCGTGTTTTGGCGCCTAACCAGATCTGAGAGAGAGAGAGAGAGAGAGAGAGAGAGAGAGAGAGACAGACAGACAGAGACAGAGAGAGAGAGTTCACTTTCTCTCTTCTTTCGTCGCGAAGGGAAAGTGAGTTAGTCGGGCCACGGTTTTGCTGTAGGCAGATACTTAAATGGCAGTCGACGGGCTACGGTTCTCTCTCTCTCTCTCTCTCTCTCTCTCTCTCTCTCTCTCTCTCTCTCTCTCTCTCTCTCTCTCTCTCTCTCTCTCTGTCTCTCTGTCTGTCTGTCTGTCTGTCTGTCTGTCTGTCTGTCTGTCTGTCTGTCTCTGTCTGTCTGTCTCTCTCTGTCTGTCTCTCTCTCTCTGTCTGTCTGTCTCTCTGTCTCTCTCTCTGTCTCTCTCTCTCTCTCTCTCTCTCTCTCTCTCTCTCTCTCTCTCTCTCTCTCTCTCTCTCTCTCTCTCTCTCTCTCTCTCTCTCTCTCTCTCTCTCTCTCTCTCTCTCTCTCTCTCTCTCTCTCTCTCTCTCTCTCTCTCTCTCTCTCTCTCTCTCTCTCTCTCTCTCTCTCTCTCTCTCTCTCTCTCTCTCTCTCTCTCTCTCTCTCTCTCTCTCTCTCTCTCTCTCTCTCTCTCTCTCTCTCTCTCCCACCGTGTGTGTGTAATCATCTGCATGTGAAGTAAAATCTCACTTCACTTTCTTCCGCCTTCCGTCAGTGTGTGTGTGTGTGTGTGT
The DNA here is from genome assembly GCF_017591435.1 of Portunus trituberculatus. NCBI lineage: Eukaryota > Metazoa > Arthropoda > Malacostraca > Decapoda > Portunidae > Portunus > Portunus trituberculatus. Next base: position 6,309,076 of record NC_059275.1, read on the forward strand.
GTGTGTGTCTGTCAGCCTCCTTCAGACTTCCTCTTTCTCCATTCTTCCCTCCACCCTTGCCCTCCGCCCACCCGCTCACTCTCTCATTATTTCCACCCACCTCTTTCATTCTTCCTGCATGCATTCATTTTCTCCATTGTCTTCCGTGTAATCACCTTTTCCTTCCGTTCTTATTTTTTTTTTTTTTTTTGAGAGTTTGCTTCCTTTTTCCTCCTCGATATCTCTCCACTTTGGATGTCCACTTGTTGTTTTCTAGTGTATTCTTTCTTCCTTTTCTTCTGGACACCTGACAATTCGTTATTTCTTGGCTATTCTCCCATTTTTCCTTCTCTGTCTTCATCAGCATCTTCGTTCTCTATATCCTTCATTTGTTTTTGTCCTTCATCGTTATTCTTTACCGGACCTTCATTCTCCATTCATCCTCCCGTCCATCCCTCCAACCATTCATTCTTCCATTCCCTACTTCACCTTCCTTCCCTATACCCCCCCTCTCCCTTCTCCTTCACTCTCTACCCACCCATTCCTTCTCCACTGGCCACTCCACCCTCCCATCTTCCACTTACAGCCACCGAGTAACCCTGACACACAAATATATAAGGGAAGAGCAACATTGAGGTGGTGAGAGGGGAAGTATTGAAAGAGGGTTAAAATACGTATGTCCTTGAATAATTCTCCCTTGTCAAATACATTCTGGACGCACAAAGGTCAGTCTACAAGAGGGAGAGGGAGAGAGAGAGGGGGAGAGGGAGATCCTGCAGGTTGTCAGTGTTGAGGGAAGTACAGAGAGAGAGAGGATGAGGGTGATGAAATAACAATTAACTTACATGTGTAGCAAACGAAAGCTTTCAATTTTCTTTTATATCGTTGTGCGTTACATCTTTTGTTTGTCCCTCTGGTGTGCGAATGTGTGTGCAGAATTCGGTTACTTGTTTCGCGTTTTTTTTTTTTTCATCTTTTCATATTATATTTTTGCATGGTTGGACACATCTAGTACATATTTCGTTTTCATTATTCACGTGTTCTGCTGTATTTTTTTTTTATATTTCTGTTTGAAGTAGATGATTCTCTCTCTCTCTCTCTCTCTCTCTCTCTCTCTCTCTCTCTCTCTCTCTCTCTCTCTCTGTGTGTGTGTGTGTGTGTGGCACTTAACATTAATACTATCAACCAAAGTTTTTCGTCACTCCTTCACTGTTTTCACAAGCGCTTAACATAGTGAATGGATGAATAGTAAAAACCACAGCACTCAATTTCTCAACACCACCACCGCCAGCGCCACCACCAGTAGTTAATAAAACGTTGAAAATTATCCTCTTTCAAGCTGTGGTCTGACAGCGGTGTGTCAGGTTGTTTTCGTGGTGCCGGCGGGGAAAGTGTCATACTGTTGCTTCTTCCCTTCGTGACTCGTGTAACGTGACGCTGAAGGGGAGGAAGTGAAGGTGTGAAAATCGTGAATACAACTGCTGTAGATGAAAGTGTCGTTTTGTAGGATATAGAGTACGTGTGTGTGTGTGTGTGTGTGTGTGTGTGTGTGTGTGTGTGTGTGTGTGTGCAAATGAGATAAATTATGTAGATGATTTCCACTGCCGTCGTCAGACAATATTTCCTCCTCGTTTTCCTTTGTCTTTGCTTATTTTTTCCTCCAGAAACCTTTTGCTCTTTGTTATTTTCATTTTCTTCCTGTTCTTTTTTTCCCTTGATCTCATTCCTTTTCTTTCTTCCATTCCTTCTCCTATTCCTTTCTCCTTCCCTTCCTTCATACTTACTTCATCTCAACCTTCCTTTCTTACTTACTTGAAGCCACCTATTCCCGTTCATGGAGGAGAGAGAGAGAGAGAGAGAGAGAGAGAGAGAGAGAGCACACACCATCTGTCACACAAGCAGCACCCGTCCCCGTTACATGCACTTAGGTTCCCCTGAGGTGTTACGTGCAGCACAGCGCATGTTATGTCACGTACCAGATGCTACACGACCACGACAACCACCACCGCCACCACCATCACCCACTACTACCACCAGTCACCTACCGCTATATACGCAAGTCACTCGCTGAGCACCTCCACTGTTTCGAACATTAGACTGTCGCATTACGTTTTCTGTGTTCGTGTGTTCAGCATCTGGCACGCGCAAGGTTATGTATGCGATTCACGGGGGGTTTTCTTGGTCGGGCGTGTTCGTCCGTGGTTCCTGGAAACTGCTGGCTGGAGCTGAATATGGAGCGTTCCGGTGTGAGGTTTTGTTGTGTTTTGTTGTGTTGTTACTGTCAGTGCTTTCCTATTTGCTATATATTTTTTTTATTTATTTTTTAACCGGGGATTTTGTTCTTGTCTGTATCCGCTCCCGATCGCCTTACTCAGTTTAGTCCTCGCATTTGTTGTGTGTGTGTTCGCTACAGCTTTTAGTCTGAATCGATTTGTGTAAAAGAACGAACGCTGAGAGAGAGAGAGAGAGAGAGAGAGAGAGAGAGAGGAAGGGAGGGAGGGAGGGGAGGGGATTGTTACAACACGGAGTTGTTAGCTTATAGAGTCTTGTAATGTTACCTTAGGCTGATGGTTCCCTTAAGCAGTAACCAGTGACGGGGATGATGATGAGGATGATGATGATGATGATGAGGAGGAGGAGGAGGAGGAGGAGGAGGAGGAGGAGGAGGAAGAGGAAGAAGAGGAGGAAGAGGAGGAGGAAGAGGAAGAGGAAGAGTATAGGATGAGGAGGAGGAGGACGAGGGGAAAGAAAACCAGAAAAGGAAAGAAAATAATGAAAGTAAAGAGAGGGAGAGGGTGAGGAAAAGAAGAGAGGAAGGAATGCATGGAGTCACTGAAAACAAATGAATGGAAAGGGAAAAGTCAGAAAAAAGAATAGATAAAAAAAAAGTTTAGCTTCCTCTCCTTCCCTGTCACCGCGGCCCCTCCAGCAACCCGCACTGGTCGGCGACAACCACACCCGAGTCGCGGTTGTTGCTGTAAAAGAAGGCAATTTGACGCTTTTCCGTTTGCAACACCGCCACATAAGATGACGCTGCAAGTTCAACCAAGAGAGGAATACTTGTTGAGCTCGGAAAAGTCGGGATTTATTTTTGTATTATTTTGAACCTCTTTGATTAAATGACTCAGTGAATATCAAGGCCGATGAGCGCAAGTGAACGGTGCTCCGACGGAAGGAATGACGAAAACAAAACCAGAAGGGGAGAAAAATGTCGAGAGGAAGAGGAAGATAAAAAGTTATGTATAGGTTCTTAGAAGTTAGTAAGATAAGGAAAATTAATATCAAGAAAAGGGTGAGTAAAATGATGAAATAAATATATCAGAATATAAATGATGATCTCTAATGATTATGATAGTACGGAAAGATATTGATAAACGATTAGCTGTATAAATCCCGATTAAAAGTATGGAAGAAGAAAAGTGGGAGATAATGGAAAATATTGGCTACTGAAGATGAACTACGCAGAAACATTAAATAGTCAAGGTTACGGAGGAGCGACTTTCTTTTACTTGTGATACAGAGAGAAAGAATAGCAACAGCAAGAGAGAGAGAGAGAGAGAGAGAGAGAGAGAGAGAGAGAGAGAGAGAGAGAGAGAGAGAGAGAGAGAGAGAAAAGAAACGTAGGTATTCATTTTCACGGTTAAGATGCAAATAAGCAGGTTATGCTTCAGCATTTTGAGCGAATCCCGATATTAGCCGCGTAGCTTGTGCTTGTATACCAGGTGAGTGCACAGGTAGGGAGCACCTGGGCGGCGGCCACGCTGAGCTCTGCTGAATATTGATGAGGCACTGACAGACGTACTGCAGTGTTCATGGCACGCCATTTCCGAACCTCCGCCCTCTCTCTCTCTCCCTCCCTCTGTGTTTGTTGGCGGCGCAAAACACGTTGAACTGCTAAAAGGTAAATATGCAGCACTCCAATCTACCTTCCCACAACACGTTATTCAGGAAATGTGCAGCGTCTGTTTGCCTGGTGTTGGTGAGCCGCGCCGCACCGAGTGAGCGCCATGCTAATACTTCCGCTTGTAACAAGGAAGGTCGCGTGGTAAGGAAATGCAATAATAACGCTTCCGTCACCCTAATGTTGGTTCGCAGTGGTTAGCTCAGAGGAAAGGTTAACAAGGTAATTGGTGTAGTTTTCCCGGCCACTTCTCCCTTGAAGGTCGTTTGGTGCGCAAGTTGGAGCGAGATTTTGCGAGTCTTTTGTGTTCTGCCGCGTCCATATTCTTTATTCTGCTGTTTACCATTAGTGGTGAAACGTTTTGGGTGGTATCGCCAACTTTTTTTTTCCTTTTTTGTCACTTTTTTTTTTGTCACCTCGCATGGACGTGAATATTGTGAGGTGGTGACTGGTATTGTTTGGTGCTTTCAATGGTGTGATTCTACTTTCTCTTGTTTCCTCCATGAATAACTATCAGATTTTAAGTGACTCCTTACCACTTTCGTATATTTATTCCAACTTTTGTGCACTTGTTAAGATTTTGAGAGACGTTGTGTACTGTCATTAATAATTTTTCTGTGCTTTGTTTCGTCAAGCTTTGGGGAACATTACTTACCGCCATCCTATTTATTCCTTTCTTGCACTGACTAATGTTTTGAGCGACGTATTCTATTTATTTTACCGTTTGAATTTTTCTTTGCATAAACTAGAGACTGAAATATATGATAACATTTCTTCCTTATTGTTTTAAGTGTATAAGAAAATGTCAATTATGAAACAAACATAATATTGCTAATGTGTCAGGGTGTCACAATAAAAAGTGTGATCATTCGAACCGCCAGGAAAAAAGATATATATGCTTCCTCGTAAACAGATGAGAAGAATAGAGAAGAAAGCGATATTAGCATTACATGAGGCGCCTTAATGTTCCTCTCGTGAAGGTTAACACAATTTTTTTCAGTGTCAGCCTCAGGGTCGCTTATCTCATCTCATCTGCCTGACGTATCATATTAAATGAGAGTCAGAGCTTTTAAAAGATTAACGAGCCTTTTCTTCTCCGAGAGCTGAAGGTCATGGACAAAGTGTGTATTAAACTGTATTGTTGCATCTTTAATGTGTTTTCACGAGCACCGAGGGTCAGGGACGCCGTATAAATATATTGACTGCTAATTGCGATGTTTGTGATTCTAATTAAGGGAAGTAGGATACAATTACGAGTATTGAAATATAGGGACTAGACCTCCCCCTCTGTTATTGGTTTCTTCAGAATATATTCTAACAAGTTTAATTAAGCAGAGAAGTTGGGAAATAAAGGAACGGGAAGATGAGGGACGATAGAAAATAGTCAAGTGCTTGAGAAATTATCATACAAGCGAAGGTAGAAAGTGTCCAATTGCCATTGCATTAAAGTAAGTAGAAGTCACAGCCATTAAAGATTGAGACAGGTCGACGTATATACAACATCGAAACACGTGCCGCGTCATTACTCTAACTTCCTTGTATAGTTTCTCTAACATCTTGAAGGTCAGGTTATTCAGTCCATCCACATTACGTCTCGGTGTAATGAGCAGAACTGCCACGCTGAAGGGCGGCCACCTGGTGACTTAGTGGTGACTATCATCTCCTCCAACCATGTGAAGGGCGGGAGGTTAATCAACATCACGCATCACCATTAGCTAGACAGACTTCATTGCCTCCGTGACCTGACAGGCTTGGGTGCTTTCCTTTACTTTGATCAGCGCGAGGGTTTCTTGGTAAGCAAGCCGCCTAACAGCAATTTAAACTTCCCTGTTAATTGCCGTGATAACTCTCGACATTGACAGAGTTACTGGGCAAACCGATTACACGCGTCCTTGCAGCACGTCAGTAATGGTCATAGTATTAGTAATAATAAAGAATAATGACAAAAATAAATGCCTGGGGACTAAGAAACAAGGACAAAGGGCAATAAATAATGCAGATTACAATAACTACAGAGAGAGAGAGAGAG
>NC_059275.1:6322484-6339984 GCF_017591435.1 Portunus trituberculatus
TAGTACTGCATATTGTTAGTTCGATTCTCCATTGTTGGTTTCCTTATGACGGCAGAAGTCTAGCTAAAGTGTAATTTGAGCCATGAAATCAATATGCAAGACTCCAGTAAGTTCGATTAGAGATTATTGGGTAATTCTGATAAGGCACTGAGCTTTTGAGAGTGCTTTTCTTGGTGCTGGTTCTGATTCTGTATGTTTAGGTAAGGTCAGGTTAGAATGGTTTTGATAGGGTCAGTAAGGTCAGGTTTGGACGGTTTAGATAAGGTCAGATATGGAGTGGATACATTAAGAAGCCCACCTGAACTGTATCTAGCGTGCCGTTTTCCATACCCAATAACAAATCCGGTGTCAAATTTCCTTCCATGTGATGCAATAATTTTCGTTGACCACCGTTACTTCCGCCCACTGCCGCCCTGCCATTTCCCCTGAGAAGCTCGCAACCTCAATATTTGGCGTGCTTCCTGCCACCTCTCACGCTGGTTACGTTGGTCATTGCGTCACTAGGGAAACCACACGCTTAACGAGGTGTGGGGTGTTTGTGCTGGGTCATCTCCGTGTGTGTGTGTGTGTGTGTGTGTGTGTGTGTGTGTGTGTGTGTGTGTGTGTGTGTATGTGTGTGTGTGTGTGTGTGTGTGTGTGTGTGTGTGTGTGTGTGTGTGTGTGTGTGTGTGTGTGTGTGTGTGTGTGTGTGTGTGTGTGTGTCTGACTTGCCCCACACATTCATGACCAGGTGTTGTGTACATCTGTTGGTGAAGGTGAAAACATTGTCAGCTTTTTTCCCTTCCTCCTCAATTTCACATCTTCCTTTTTTGAGTTCCTTCATCGTTACACGACCCTCACGTATTGTTATTTCTTTTTTTTATGTGTTTCTGCTCCTCCTCCTCCTCCTCTTCTTCTTGCCTCCTCCTCCTCCTCTTCTTGCCTCCTCCTCCTCCTCTTCTTGCCTCCTCCTCCTCTTCTTCTTGCCTCCTCCTCCTCCTCTTCTTCTTGCCTCCTTGTTGTGAGGCCTCAACCTCCGTCATGCTCTACCTCTTGTTACGGTACTCTGCCTTCCCTCTCCCACTCTACCTCCTCCTCCTCCTCCTCCTCCCCCACCTTCTCTCCCCATAAGGTTTTCCTTCGTGTGGCAAGATTTTTTTTTTTTTTTTTACCATATCTGTCATTGAGTGTGCGTCTGTTTGCACTTAGCCTATGTGTTCGTGTGTGTGTGTGTGTGTGTGTGTGTGTGTGTGTGTGTGTGTGTGTGTGTGTGTTGGCCATCATGTATAGGTATGACTTGCTCGCCCTTGATGGAAATTTTTATACAATTTGTGTTCACTACCACCTTGCAGTTTTCCACGTCTTTTCAGTTGATCAGGGAAGCCACAAAATGCTGGACTTCTGATCTCACCGCCTCAAATGTTTTATCGTTTGCTATCCTCTAGAGCCATTTTCATGTCAATTTCTCTTTTGACTTTGCTAACTGCATGCTTCCTTTCTTGTTGTCTGAGTTCTACACTTATTCCTCGTCGTCCTTTCTTTCGTCTATCATTGGTAATATTTTCTCCTCTCTCATTCCTTCCCACCCCGCTTCGTCTTTACCATTAAATGTTCATCTCTTCCTCATTTTTTCTATTCCTCTCTCCATATTCTTCTGTCATCCTGTTATCTCTAGTTATTGCTTCATGTTTTACCTACTTCACAAATATTCCTTACTTTTATCCATTATCCATTCCCATTTATTGTTGATCTCTTGATAATTTCATATTTTATTCTCTTGCCCCATATCTTGGTCCTGTATTTCCCTCTTTTTCATGTCCGTCAGTAACTCCCTTTTAATTTTCTTCCCTTACCACATCCTTTTCCCATTTTCTTTCTCCCACGCGTCCTCTTCATCTATAATGTTCTTCCTGGCCTCTTCTCAGTCTCCATTCCGATATGATTGATGGTCCCGTTGAAGTCGTGTAAAGATCAGGATCAAGAAACAAGTCAGTCAGTCTGGGTAGGGTGTACAAAGGCGGCTGGTGGGATGGGCGTCTCGTGGGCAGCTTAAATGTCTGAGGCTGATGTTAATGGGGATGAAGAGCAGGTTATGGCATTCTTTTATGGTTTGTTTTTTGTTAGTGGAGGTGGTGATGGTGGTGGTCTTTGTTATTATGCTGCTGTTCTTATTTATGATCTTGCGTTCGTCTTGTTCTTAATTCTTTTTTTTTTTTCCTTAATCATTATCATTATCGTCACTTCTTTCTTCTTTATTGTTGTTGTTATTGTTATTGCTGATCTTGACTGCTTGTATTATCATGATTTTTTATCGTTTTCTTATTCGTTTTCCTGTTTTTGGTGTATGTGTTTTTATCAACATTTCTTCTTACGTACCCTTATTTCGTATTGACTTTTTCTTTTTTTTTTCTCAGCGTTTTTATTCGTGTTATACTCTCCATATTATTAGAACAGTCATGTCCCCATTTGCTCTGTGTGTGTGTCTGTGTGTGTGTGTGTGTGTGTGTGTGTGTGTGTGTGTGTGTGTGTGTGTGCGCGCCTGCCTGCCTGCCAGCCTGCCTGAGCCCGATTTCACATTTTTTCCTTTATTTGTTTATCTTTTCCACTCCTCTCCATGTTCCTTTCCTCCCTCCCTCCCTCCCTCCCTCCCTCCTCTCATCCAATCCATCTCCCATCCCTCCTTCCGTCCCTCCCTCCCTTCCCTTCCCTTCCCTTCCCTCTAACATCCCATCCACCTCACCCAACACCGCTACACTATCTGCCCTCCCTCACTCCCTCCCTTCACCCTCTGCTCCACTCTCTCCCTCCTTCCCTCCCTCCTGCAGCCCGCGTTAGGTCAGGAGACTCCCACGTGACCTAGTTCTGCCCGATGAGAAGAGCTCGCTGCCTGTGGTGACCTCTCTCGGGGCTTTCGTTTTTACTGCTGTTATTTCGCTATGCTGAAATGTATCGTATTGTTTGTGTTTTTTTGTACTTGTTATTTTTTTTATTCTGTTATTTGGTTTTATTTTTTTTTTTCCTTCGTAGTTTATTTTTCTATATTTTTTGTTTTGTTGCTTGTGATTGTCATTTTTTCTTTTTTTTCTTTATTTTCTCATTTTTTGCATTCCTTTCTTATTGGTTGTCAATTCTTTTACTCTCCGGTGCTTTTATTTATTACTTTTGTGAATCTCTCTCTCTCTCTCTCTCTCTCTCTCTCTCTCTCTCTCTCTCTCTCTCTCTCTCTCTCTCTCTCTCTCTCTCTCTCTCTCTGTCTCCTTTTCCGTCTTCAGTTATTCCTCATTGTTCTGATTCTTCTTTCTTTTGTTCCCATTCTTCTCCATCATTCTGGTTTCCGATTTCTCATTTTCCGTCTCTTTTTCTTCGTACGACTTCGATCTTGTGCTCATTTTTTTTGCTTTCTTCCACCAGTGTTTATTTTGCGAGCATTTTTTTTCTCTCGTTTTTATATTGTTTTATTTCATCATAGAATCTGAAAGCACGTTCTTATTCCTCATTTTCTTCTTTGCGTTGTTTTTATTTTTGTGTTGCTTTTCCTTCTCATTCTTCTAATTGCGTTTCTTCCTTTCTCATATCTTCTTTGTCTTTTAATTATTCCACTTCTTTTCCTCCTTTGTCATCAGTTTCTATTTTTATTTCTTCATGCATCCACTCGCTTCACTTGCTCTCTCCTCTCACTCCTTTCCATATAAGTCGTATTTACTCTCCCTTTCCTTCTGTCTCCCCCTCTCTCTTCCCGCCGCCCTCCGTCCTCCTCCCTCGCCCCTCCCTTCATCTTCTTGGCTGTTTAGGTGGGGGATGGGGAGGGAATGGGGGAAATGAGTGGGGTATGTTGTGCTAGCCAATATATTATCTTTTCCATAATTGGGTAAGACTGACCTACTAGACTTGCAGAGAGAGAGAGAGAGAGAGAGAGAGAGAGAGAGAGGAGAGAGGGGTGGAAGGGTGCGGCGGTGATGAATTGATGTAATGAACGAATGATTAAGTGAGTGTTCGTATTAAAAGGACACGAAGAGAATAAAGAAAAGATGGATAACGAAAAGGAGTTAACGCTAAGAAATACTAATACTATGAAAATAAAAGTATTACCAAATGAGGAACATGGAATTAATGACGAAAAGATGAAGAATACATAAAAAGAAGAAAGGAAGTTAGTAAAATAAATAAAGGAAGCCATTAACTCTCCCCTCCTCCTCCTCCTCCTCCTCCTCCTCCTCCTCCTCTCCTCCTCCTCCTCTCACCTCGCCCTTCTGCATCGTGTGTATAATAATGGACTTTTTTTTTAATTTAGACCATGAACCTTGGGGATGACCCTGGAGAGAGAGAGAGAGAGAGAGAGAGAGAGAGAGAGAGAGAGAGAGAAGCAGAGCCGGACCTTGACGTGGGCAGGTAGAGAAAGTGAGTGAAAGTGTGACTGGAGTGTAAGGTTTCCATCTCTCTCTCTCTCTCTCTCTCTCTCTCTCTCTCTCTCTCTCTCTCTCTCTCTCTCTCTCTCTCTCTCTTTACGAGTACTTTAACATTCTCTTCCCCTTCAGTGATCATTAAATTCCCTCCTCCTCCTCCTCCTTTTCCTCCTCCTCCTCATCTTCTTCCTTTCCCTCTTTCTCCTCCATCATTCTTTTATTTTCTATTTTTCTTATTCTTTTTACACGAAATTTATTATTCTACTTTTGTATTTTCATTTCATATTTTCCTTTCCATTCTTTTTGATATCGTCTATTTTTTCGTCTTGCCTTCTCTTCCCATCTAAATTCTTCTTTCCTTTCATCTTTTTCTCCGTTTCCTTTACTTCATTCTTGTCTTTTTTCATTTTTTCCTCCCTTCTCTCCTTTCTTTTTTCTTATTTCCATTCTTCCTTGCCATATATTCTCTTTTTTTCCCTCGCAAATATATATACCGTGTCATAAATAGCCTCATTTCTCCTCACGTAGCTGATGTGCCTATTTTTTTCCAGACCTTTCCCCTCCTCTTCCCTTCCTACTTATTACCTCACCACATCTTCCACAACATCGCTTCCCCTTCCATCCCATTCCTTCACCTCGACAATTTCTTTCCCCCTACCCAATCTCCCTTCTTCCCTCACCTTTCCCCTCTCATACACCCCATGACCCTCTCTCTCTCTCTCTCTCTCTCTCTCTCTCTCTCTCTCTCTCTCTCTCTCTCTCTCTCTCTCTCTCTCTCTCTCTCTCTCTCTCTGCCTGGTTGGGGTCAATGGTACAACCTCTTAGCCACAAAGTATAGTCTTCCAAACATACACTTAAATCTTAAAACTCTCTCTCTCTCTCTCTCTCTCTCTCTCTCTCTCTCTCTCTCTCTCTCTCTCTCTCTCTCTCTCTCTCTCTCTCTCTCTCTCTCTCTCATACCAGATAATTACTCCCAGTTATGAGATATTCAGATGTACACTGCCTCTCCCCTCCTCTTCTTTTTCCCTTGTACTTGTCTCAGATAACAGGTTAATTCCCTCCCACATATTCATTTGTCCTTGTACTCAGACACAGACAAACATAGACAGGTACAGATGCAGTGGTGGTCAGGTTTCAAATTACGTTCTGCTCTTCCTGACCATTTGTTTCGTGTATGTCTTAAAATTTCTTCTATTTAGTCTCCTTTGAAAGTCATAGTAGTGTGGTTGGTGGTAAGAGTAATTCGTGGTTAGATGAAGAGTAATATGTTGGATTTACTTCAGTTCGTTTTGTTTTTTTCTCAGTTTTCAGGTGTTTTCTTTGTATTTTCTTCATAAAACTTGAGAAGAGATAGATTGGTCAGTGTTTGGTGGTTAGGTATCGAGTAAGGTTCTGTTCTGTTCTGTTACTTCCACTACTTGTTTTCCTCCAATCTTCAGCCATCATATCTCCCAGCGATCATCTTACTGGAGAAGTTACAGATTGGCTTGGTCAGATACAGATTTAAGATTCTGTTCTTGCTTTCCCTGTCTGTTTTCCGTCAATCGTAAGGACTTATTTTTTCTCTCTATCTTAAATAAAAAAAAATGGAGTTGCTTACAGATTTGCTGCATGGTCCGATACCGAGTAATATTCTGGATTCGTTTTCTCTCTGTTTGTTTTTCCGGCAAGCTTGATGTGCCTTCTCTACCCACGGCTTCCTTGCATGCCAAACTGGTGCATTGTGGGCAGATGAGAGACACTGATGGTCAGATATCAAATAACATTCAGAATTTATTTTTCCTGTGTTTGTTTTCCCTTAATCTTAGTCCCATCGTTGCTGGCAGTCTACTTACAAAACAAAGTAAATCAGAACTTCTTTGTTAGATAGCAAGTAATCTAGTAATATTCTGCAATATCCACTATACTTAACGTCTTTCCTCAACCTTAACGCCTCTTCTCAACTAATAAACTTAGTCCCAGAAGTAATAGGGTGGAGACAGATGAGAACTGGTGGTCAAATATCAAGTAACATTCTACAGCTTCCACTATGCTCAATGTCTTCCCTCGGTCATCTCCTCTACCTACAATCTCCTTACAAAACCAGGAAAGAGATACTGTAGGCAGAGAAAACGACTTATTGAGGAAAAATGCTAAATGTTGTGAAAGTGAGTGCAGAATATTACCTGGCTTCTGCAGGCCTGTACACTCGCCAGGTCCACTCCCACCTCCTCCATTCAGACCAGGTGTGCTTAATGCAATTGCTACCTGGCGGGGCTCCTCTTCCCTCTCACACTCTATAATGAACAGGTGGAACTGGAGGAGGTATTCACCCTGTGTTTTCTCTCACCTTACTCCTACCTGGCTATCGCAATTGGTTACCCGAGTCTTGCCTGTCGATTGTGTCTAGTTGCTAAGGTGCGGCGGGAGAAGAATTTGTAAGAGTAGTTCTAAAAAAGCTTGTTTTGTTAAGTCTGTCTTGGTATTGTGTATTGATTGTGTCTAGTTACCAAGGTGCGTCATTAAGAGTACGAGTTTCAGCCTCTAATTCGAATTCTAAAAAATGTTTCAATTAAGTGTGCAGGAAATTATACGCTCCCAATACATGAAGAATGTTTATTTATTGAGGGCTTAATGGTTGCATGTTAAAAGTACGTAAGCAGTCAACAATTATGATAAGTGGAGGCAGGAATGTTAAGGCTTCATGGTGAGGCTACAAGTCCTTCAGTCTGTCTTGCTGTTATAACTACAAAATATATAGATAGATAGATAGACGTAATTACAACAAGTGGAAGCAGCAATGTTACAGACTCGGTTCATATATTTTTGCTGGTAGAATCTTGCATTTTTCCTCTAACATTTATCTGAATTGTAATGAAACTCGCCACTTTTTTTCTTGGATATTTTAACGTACATACACAAAGTCGTATCTTCTCTGTGTAAAGGCGATATACAAGTTTGTTTGTTTTTTCGCACGGATTTACGAAAGCAATGTATTAGGGGCACAAAAATGTTTATAATACACACGAGAAGAAAAAAAAATATCACACATAAGTTTAAATCTAAACTCTTGTAAAAGAAACTTATAATTCGTGATTAATTGAAAGAATAAGCATAGGAAAATGTTAGCATGGAAAAATATAAATTCATCAATTGTAAAAGGAGAAAATAATAAATCTGTTAATGAAATATAAATTACTATCAAAATAAACTTTCAAAATAAAAAAAAAATCGTCCATGATCAAAACTAAAAGTACTTATAAACTCGTCAGTAATCAAACTTAGAAATTACAAACACTAAACAACAACAAAATAATAAAAGCATAAGCTATTATTACGAAAAATAGATGAATAAATAAATGCATAAATTCTTTACCTTGAGGGCTGCCTTTTTTCCTGCCACGCCCTCAGACGGCGCCGCTTCAGTCGTTGCTCCTTCAGCCTCTGCCGGGAGAGAGAGGGGAAAAAATGCTAAATAAATAAGTGAAGCAAGACGACATCTCCATTGTGATCCATCGTACTTGTCCTGAGCCAGTTTGGATCACCGCTGGATCTTCCCTCGGCTTTGCTATCCATTCATCTCTTTTTTTCTCTCTTTTTTACTACCATTCGTCTTCAGTTTGAATTGTAATTTGACGTTTGTTAATTTGATGATCGGTTCTATCATTATTGTTTTTGTTCTTATTTTGTTGTTTTCTTGTTTGCATTGTTGTTGTCTTATTTTCTTTGTGTTATTCTCTTGTTCTTCGTATTCTGTATTCTCTTTCCTTCTTGTTTTATTTTCCCTTTTATCTTACTCGTTCTTCCTACCCCTATTCTGTCCTTATTTAGTATTCTTAGTATACCCTCTTTTAATTCTCATGTTTCCTCCTGTTTCTCCTCTTCCTTCTCCGTCCTCCATCCTCTTCTTCTGTTTCCAATAAAAGAGACGTTTTATCACATCACGTGCGTACACTGACCCTCTCCCCCCCCCCACACACACACAAGCAATTAAAACAAAGACCTGTAATAAATGGCCAGCGTATGACCTTTTTCACGCTATTTACCGACCCAGATGTTTGTAGTGGACCGCTCGCCGCCCCGCCCTGTCCTTCGCCTCCAGGCCACGATCAATTACAGATCTATTGGTTTAGGAATTTTCTCCTGTTTGTGGTCTTTTTCATGAAATTGTTTTGACCTTCCTCTTTTTCTTCATTTTTTTCTTTTCTTTTTTTTATGTTATAAGTTGTTTTCGTTTTTGTCCCTTCTCGTTGTCATCGTCCCCTTCGTCCTCGTTTTTTTTTTTATTATTATTTATCTTTTTATCTCCTCCTCCTCCTCCTTCATCCTTATCCTCTTAGTCCTCTTTCTGGTCCTACCTTTGCTTTTTTTTCTTCGATTTCTCGCCCTCCCTCCCCCTCCTCCTGCTCTTCCATCTTCATTCTCTTTCTCTCTCTCTCTCTCTCTCTCTCTCTCTCTCTCTCTCTCTCTCTCTCTCTCTATCTCTCTCTCTCTCTCATTGTCCTTTTCCTCCTCCTTTTAACGTTTGGCGTTCCCATCTCTTTCGTCTTTCTTTTTGTGTGCTTCCAATCTTCCTTTTGCTCTCCTTTTGCTTCCTCATCTCGTTCTCCACATACATTACTTCCTTGTTTTTAATCCTCTTTCTCTTCTTCCTCCCTTCACTGCTCTCTTTCCTATTTTCTCTTTATAGGTGCTTTCAATTTCCCTCTTCCTCTCTTTTCTAAGGTTCAGTCTTTTTTTTTTTTTTTTTGCTTCCCTCTTCCTCTCCCTTGTTCCTTCCTGCCATGTCTTTCTATACCGTCATCTGATCTCTCCTATTCTCTTCTCACGTGTCTCTCTATCTTCCTTCTCGGCACTTCAGCGGCGCATTGTTTTCTTCTTCATTCGCGTCATGTTTTCCTCTCTCTCCCTTCATTTGCGTTTATCTTCCTCTCTCGTTCCCTTTCCTTATCTCTGTCCATTTCGTATTGACTCCCTATCATCCTTGTTTTTCCCCTCTCTCTCTCTCTCTCTCTCTCTCTCTCTCTCTCTCTCTCTCTCTCTCTCTCTCTCTCTCTCTCTCTCTCTCTCTCTCTCTCTCTCTCTCTCTCTCTCTCTCTCTCTCTCTCTCTCTCTCTCTCTCTCTCTCTCTCTCTCTCCTTGTGATTACCAACGTTTCTCTCTCTCTCTCTCTCTCTCTCTCTCTCTCTCTCTCTCTCTCTCTCTCTCTCTCTCTCTCTCTTAATCTTCCATGTGATTACCAACGTTTCTCTCTCTCTCTCTCTCATTACTGCCATAGACGAGGCATTTCCAATATCCTTCTTGCCCATTCCTTCCTCCTCCTCCTCCTCCTCCTCCTCCTCATGCCATTGCTCTTGTGTCATAAATAAGCCCCAACTCATCCTTCACCCAAAGTGTTGCGTCTATTTTTCAACTGGACTTATTGCACGTCTTGCCTCATCTTCGCGAAAGGAGAGAGAGAGAGAGAGAGAGAGAGAGAGAGAGAGAGAGAGAAAATGGAGGCTTTATGCATGTAGTAGATAAAGATAGTTTACTTTGAGGTAGGAAAGTTGGTCTCGTAGAATTTTAAAGAAAATTTTCCCCTTTATTCTTCCCAAATATTGATCTACTATTTTATTCCAGAATTTATTACCCATAAGTCTTAGTGCCTTCTCTAACAGGTTCACATGGCTCCTAACACTATTGAAGGTTTAACATAATTGTGTTCGTTCTCTTACTCAACTGCTAAAATTTCTCTTTTCTTCTCGTACTTCTTCCTCTAAGCTCTCACACGGGTCCTAACTCTATTAAACATCTAACACGTCTATCTATTTTGTCAACATTGTTATTGACATTAACAGTCTCTCCATCATTGCTTTCACTTGTGCCTCCCTTGACGTCATTCTTCTATCGGCCTTAGCATTCAATGGTAGCACTTCCACACTTTTCCTTTCTCTCTCTCTCTCTCTCTCTCTCTCTCTCTCTCTCTCTCTCTCTCTCTCTCTCTCTCTCTCTCTCTCTCTCTGCAGCGCCACTGTCTTCTCAACGACCTCTACCTGCCTCCGGTCACCACAACACACGTAGCCTCCCTTACTTTCCTGAATGACCTCATAGAATATTCTTACACTGCTTCTATTAACCCCAACACACCTTGCCGCCGTCTGCAGTGCGCCTCCACTTGTCACTGCCCACCTCCACCTGTCTTTGATGCTAATTAGCGTAGTTGCATCATGGCGCACCTGCTCACCTTGTTCGCTTTAAGGATCGTGGACGCATTACCGAAGCCAAGGTGACACAAGATAGGGAAGGAGTGAGTGTGGGAAGCAGTGACAAGTGTGGTAAGGCATGAGTGGTTGGTGTACGTGTGTGTTTGTGTGTGTGAATGGGTGTAGGAAGGTGACAGTAGAGGTGGACCAGTGTTGTAATGTAGCGGTTGCGTGTGAGTCGAGGCGGAGGAAGGTGTCAGGAGGTGTGGGCTGGATTGCAATGATACGCTGCTGCTGAATGGGACTGGAATGTGCGTGGAGAATTTGGGTGGTGTCTGTGTTGAATCCCATATTTTTTTCTGGCACACCTGTTCGTAGTTTCCTATTGTGGTGGAGTGGTTAATAGCTAAGCAGGGAGAGAGGGAGAGGGGCACACAGGTAAGGAGTTTCTCATTCGGGGGTCACTCACCTGTTTGGAGGTTGTCTGTCTGTCGCAAACTTTACCTGTTATGAAGTGCCGTCATCTCACCTTGAAAGTTTTTAAACAAGATTTCTCTTCCCCTTGAACTCTTTAATTGATTATATCAACTCTCCCCTCCTCTTCTTCCCTGTGTACTAATAACTCTCTCTCTCTCTCTCTCTCTCTCTCTCTCTCTCTCTCTCTCTCTCTCTCTCTCTCTCTCTCTCTCTCTCCACTTAAAGTAATCAAAAAATTTCTTAGAGTGACGTGTGTTGTATGGCGTGAAATAACACACACACACACACACACACACACACACTTACATGACGTTTTCTTTCCTCCTGTCTTCCACCTCCTCCTCCTAATCTCCCTCCTCCAGTTCGGCCTCTCCCAGCTGTACTACATCCTATGGTCCCTCATTCCTCTCCAAATCCTCTTCTTTTTTTTCTTATGTCGCCGTTGTCATCGTCATCGCCAACGTCTTCATTCTCCTCCTCCTCCTCCTATTCCTCCTACTACTCCTCCTACTACTCTATCTCCTACTCCTCTTCTCCCTCCTCCTATCCTCGCAATGAATGGGCCGATTTGGTCAACGCCCTCATAAGAATTTCAAAAGATCTTGTTTTTACTCTACGTGTTTCTTTTTTTTCTTTCTCTCTCTCTCTCTCTCTCTCTCTCTCTCTCTCTCTCTCTCTCTCTCTCTCTCTCTCTCTCTCTCCTCCACCCATTCACAGATCGGCCCGCCTCGATTTGGAGACCCACGAATTCGCCCCCGAGAAAACCGAATACATTAACAAACCTGATTCTCTCTCTCTCTCTCTCTCTCTCTCTCTCTCTCTCTCTCTCTCTCTCTCTCTCTCTCTCTCTCTCTCTCTCTCTCTCTCTCTGCAACAAGAAGAAATTATTGAGAAGGTGTGTGTGTGTGTGTGTGTGTGTGTGTGTGTGTGTGTGTGTGTGTGTGTAATTCACCTTGGTCGTCTGCTGGTCATCCAGCCAGTCTTCCTCATTACGAAGCGAGCTCAGAGCTCATATACCGATCTTCGGGTAGGACTGAGACCACAACACACTCCACACACCGGGAAAGCGAGGCCACAACCCCTCGAGTTACATCCCGTACTTATTTACTGCTAGGTGAACAGGGGCCACACATTAAGAGGCTTGCCCATTTGCCTCGCCGCTGTGTGTGTGTGTGTGTGTGTGTGTGTGTGTGTGTGTGTGTGTGTGTGTTTGTGTGTTTGTAACCGTCTCCATGTTTGTTTCGTGCTGTTTCACTGCCTGGTTATTTGTCATTATTTGTTAGTTTTTTCCTTCCTTCCTTTCTCTCTCTCTCTCTCTCTCTCTCTCTCTCTCTCTCTCTCTCTCTCTCTCTCTCTCTCTCTCTCTCTCTCTCTCTCTCTCTCTCTCTCTCTCTCTCTCTCTCTCTCTCTCTCTCTCTCTCTCTCTCTCTCTCTCTCTCTCTCTCTCTCTCTCTCTCTCTCTCTCTCTCTCTCTCTCTCTCTCTCTCTCTCTCTCTCTCTCTCTCTCTCTCTCTCTCTCTCTCTCTCTCTCTCTCTCTCTCTCTCTCTCTCTCTCTCTCTCTCTCTCTCTCTCTCTCTCTCTCTCTCTCTCTCTCTCAAAAACAAACTTCCTTCAACACCTTATAATTTTAAATAAAGAAATTCGGCAGATACCTCAGAAATATCATGTAACCCACATATATTTGGACAAACGGCTGAAAAATTCACACATTGAGGGAGTGAGTGTCCTCGCGCGTCACGTGGGCGAGCTGGCCAAGTGGAGTTCCGAGCGTTCGAACCGAAAGGGAACGGTTTTGTGACGTTCGAGCCCTTCAGAGCCAAACCGACCGAACCAATTGAGATTTCAACACATACAGGCCCTCGGAGTCTCAGTGTGGGACGAGTAGGAATGTTGAAGGAGAAGGAAGAGGAGGAGGAGGAGGAGGAGGAGGAGGATTGTGGAGGCCGAAAGAAGAGTAGGAGGGAAGGAAGGCCGCGGTGGTCTGAAGAAAGAGACGGTCGAGGAGGGGGGATCATTAACATATGCCGGAGACAAAGACGCAATAATGAGTGGGCCTTTTTTATATCCCCCTGATGACCAGTATGTGTCTTTTTTCTTCGTGTAAGATTGCCACACGTCGCGGCGGTGGTGGGTTGCCTCAGACAGCAATAAAGTGGCGGTGTGTTACTGCGGCACTGGCTGGAAGACTAACAGAAGGGTGTGGCGAGGCCTGCTGGCGGTGCTCGGGTTGCTGAGAGAAAACAAGGGTCACTTTGGGGCTGACTCATGGAAAACTAGTATAGGTCGTAGAACCGCGGAGGAAGTTGAGTAACACTGGACGCGACGAACGAACGCCTACTCTTGTTCGTTCCTCCTTTTTTTATTTCCTTTTTTTGTATATTTCTTTTTCTCTTAGTTTAATGTAACGCACTTCATTCATGCTTTATTTTCTGCCTTGTCTTTGTTGGTGTGTTTGTTCTGTGTGTAGATAGAGGTGGATTTCTCTCCCTCTCTCTCTCTCTCTCTTCTCTCTCTCTCTCTCTTTACAAATCCCTTCCCTCATTATTGCGCCATATTTTTTTTTCTCCAATTATCTTCCATCTTCTCTCCTTCTCACAATTCGTTCCTTTCTCTACTATTTCTCTCTCTCTCTCTCTCTCTCTCTCTCTCTCTCTCTCTCTCTCTCTCTCTCTCTCTCTCTCTCTCTCTCTCTCTCTCTCTCTCTCTCTCTCTCTCTCTCTCTCTCTCTCTCTCTCTCTCCTTGTTCCAGAGTTTCCTAAACTACATTCTTTTTCTTTAATCTTTCCTCTCTCTTCCCTGCCCTCGCCTTAGCCATCAAATCCTCACCGATATTTTAGGCAGAACTTTTTCAATGGCGATATCTCTCTCTCTCTCTCTCTCTCTCTCTCTCTCTCTCTCTCTCTCTCTCTCTCTCTCTCTCTCTCTCTCTCTCTCTCTCTCTCTCTCTCTCTCTCTTTTTTTTTTTTTTTTTTTATTTAAACATAATTTATACAGAAGAACATGTACCCAAAGGCGCACTGTCGTGTGCTACCTATTCTAAGGGTACTACAATCTATTTCTCTACAATATTTACAAGACTTAAAAATAGATAATATACAAGATGGAGCACTGTTCTTTTCACTTCACTAGCACTATTCACGCACTGCACTACACTGAGTGTCACGTCACAAAGAGTGTCAGAGGAGTTGGCAGTGTCTGTCTCCACTTATGTGCCATCAGTTTGACACTGTGTGTGTTCATCTCCTGGACGTGAGGCACCGCGGCCGTGAACAAGTTCCACATCCTGGAGACGCGTCCTGCGAAGGTGCGTTGATGCTGACACCCGTGGGATCGCGGCACCTCTACGGCGTCACCACCATTGAGCACCGTTCTCGTGCTCCGTGCGGTGACTCTCAGAGGATGACGCAGCCCTGCCAGATGTGGCACTCTTTGCACCTGTGCCTTATGGAACACTACGATTGCCGCCACATCTCTGCGGTGTTCCAGTGAATCAAGAGGACGCTCAGGCTCTGGGTGAGGTGGTATTGCAGCATCTACTAGCCGTATGGCGCGGCGTTGGATGCTGTCCAGTCTCCTTCTGTGTGTGGCGGCACAGGACATCCAGGAGAGAGCTGCGTACTCAAGGTGGGGCCGCACCTGTGCCTTGTACAGCAGCAGTCTCCCCTTCCTGTCGAGGAAACTGGCGATCCTTCTGAGAGCGGAGATCCTGTGAGAGGCTTTCTTGGCAATGGATTTGACATGGCTGTCAAACCTCAGCCCTCGATCCACCTCCACTCCAAGTATCTTGACGTCATCTTGGAGTGGGAGAGCAGCAGCGCCAAAGACAACTTTCCTGCCATTGCTGCCATGGCGGCTGGGGACCGAGAGACAACCATTGCCTGTGTCTTCTCCGGCGCGAATGTCACTTGCCAGCGAGCACCCCACTCCTCTATCACTCGTAGCTGCTGATTGATGGCCTCAGCAGCCCGCCCACTGTCCTGGCGTGGATAGGTATAGGAGAGGGTGCAGTCATCAGCATAGGCCTTGACTCCTGGCAGTAGCTGGAGAAGATCATCCACGTAGATATTCCACAGGAGTGGGCCAAGAATTGAACCCTGTGGCACTGATGCCTCCACAGGCAGGGACTCAGATGTTTGCCCGTTGACAACCACCTTGAGGCTTCTGTCCTGCAGGTAATTTCCCAGGAGTCGTAGCAAGCCACCCTGGATGCCTTTAGCACGAAGCTTTTCCAGTAATCCGTTGTGCCATACTTTATCAAAAGCTCCAGCTATGTCCAAAGCAACCACTATAGTGTCCTTGCCGTCGTCGAGGGCGTCCTGCCACTGCCTGGTGAGAAGCATCATTAGGTCGGAGGTTGACCTTCCAGGTCTGAACCCAAACTGTTGGTCTGAGAGGAGGGCATTGTCCTTGAGATGGCTACACACCACCTCTGCCACGACCCTCTCAAACACTTTACCCACCACTGACAACAGGGATATGGGTCTGTAGTTTTTTGGGTCCGTCCTGGAGCTTTTTGTGTGCAGGAACTACTCGAGCCTCCTTCCACACTGAAGGCCAGACGTTTTCCCGTACACAAGTTGTGAACTTGGGTGAGAGGGGCAGCCAGTTCCTGGGAGCATCGCTTCAGCAGGTGCGGGCTGATGTCATCAGGGCCGGTAGCTTTCTGTGTGTCCAGCCCCGCAATAATCGCTTCACCTGCTGATGCGTCACCTCCACCATGGTGACAGTCTTCTCACATTGCTGGACCAGCTGAGGCGGTGGCTGCTGTGGATTCCCCACCTTCATTTTTCCAGCAAACAAGGAAGCCAGCAACTGTGCCCTCTCCTTACTGCTGGTGGCGACAGTACCGTCCTGCTTGCTGAGGGAGGGATGGATTCTTGGTGGCCAGTTCCTGTTTGTCCTTAACAAGGGACCACCAAGTTTTGTTTCCTACGCCAGTGCCACACAGTTTCCGGCGCAGGCTTTCCTCCCACTTTTTTAAGGCCCACTTGCTGGTTACCACCATCCTCCTGCATGCAGCCCTATGCAAGTCCTTGTTGCGCCGAGTCGGGTTCCTCTTGTAGCGGAGCCAGGCAGCATACTTTGCCTCAGCAGCAACACGGCAACGGTAGCCAAACCATGGCTGATCCGTCGGTCTGGTGGTGTATTCCCTGTGTGGGACGTGGCGTCTCTGGAGGGCGAGAAGGTGAGAGGTGAGTGCAAGTGCTTCACTCTCTGCTCCTCCCTGTAGCAGAGTGGCCCATGGGGTGTGGGTCAGGTCGCGGCGCAGGGAAGCCCAGTCTGCTTTGTTCCACAGCCAGATGGTGCGGGTGGTGGCCTCGTCCCGAGCCACGCCCACTTCCAGCTGTGTCAGTACAGCGTGATGATCAGAGCTGCCCACGAGCCCCAGCTGATGACACTGAAGCTTGTCCTCCTGGTAGTCTGAGATGACAGGGTCTAATGTCCCTCCTCGTTCATGTGTGGGGAAGGTGACATGATCTGTCAGACCCTGCACCTCCAGGAGATTCTCGTAGGCGTCTCTTTCCAGGTGGTGATTGAGATCCCCCACAATCAGCACGTGGCTGCAGCTGTGTGCCATCATCAGGTTGTCTAAAGTCTCAGTCAGGTACAGGAGTGAGTCAGGCCCTTGTCGCGGGGGGCGATAAAGGGCACACAGTAGGAGGGCTGAGCGGTCTCTCTCTCTCTCTCTCTCTCTCTCTCTCTCTCTCTCTCTCTCTCTCTCTCTCTCTCTCTCTCTCTCTCTCTCTCTCTCTCTCTCTCTCTCTCTCTCTCTCTCTCTCTCTCTCTCTCTCTCTCTCTCTCTCTCTCTCTCTCTCTCTCTCTCTCTCTCTCTCTCTCTCTCTCTCTCTCTCTCTCTCTCTCTCTCTCTCTCTCTCTCTCTCTCTCTCTCTCTCTCTCTCTCTCTCTCTCTCTCTCTCTCTCTCTCTCTCTCTCTCTCTCTCTATTTCAGGAAGATATAATGCGTTAGTGTGTAAGTGTATGTGTGTGTGTGTGTGTGTGTGTGTGTGTGTGGACTTTAATAAAATGTTCTAATACCAACAAAGAAAAGGAGAGAAAGAATAAATAGAAGAACGCTGGCGGTTTTCTTTTACTGATCATTATTTAGCAGTTGGTATTGGGAAAAAATACAGTTGACCTGAGGAGAAAGAGTAGCTTGAATGTAGAGAGCCGAGGAGAGGGCCAAGTTATAAAAATAGGATCGTAACACATTTCTACCTTGAGATTTGTGTACGATTAGACGATTTTGTTGACATTAGGAAGGATCTATGAAGGTCAGAAGATTAATGGCAAGAGTCTTCACTATTTTAACACCTACATAAGTTTCTGAAGCTGTAGAAAATCGCCAAATAGTAAGTAGAATGAATATGGAAGAGCGTCATGAAACTAGCTGAAGGAGTTAAGGATGTGACTGTTGACTTTAGTTGGTTAATGAGGTGACGAGTGTAATGTAAATGTTGGGATATAGGTTAATAAAA
>NC_059275.1:6344984-6352484 GCF_017591435.1 Portunus trituberculatus
CAGTATCTTGGCTATGACGTTGAAGAGTAAGGTAAACATACATTTTGTCTGAATAATAAGAAAAAAAAACATCCATCCTAATATGATAAGTACAAGTGCAATTTCCCTGTAGTTAAATTAAGATACTTGGAAAAAGAATGGGTGTGTCATGTCACTTAGATCCCTGTTATCAAATGGCGCAGCTCTCGGCGAGTGTGGCACCATTTGTTCTTGGAAATTGAGGTAGAAAATATACGGTTTACCTTTAGTTACAATAATATACACGCAATACACTCGGTTGGATCACAGAAAAGTATAGTGTGCATGTAGTTCTTGCTTAGTGTATTCAAATTCCTATATGTGTATACTCAAAACGCTGTATTATGGATTGAAAATAAATACATAAAATAAATCGAAAAAAAAACACCTTGGAACGCTTAAGCTCTTTAATTCTGGGATGCATTTTTACCTTATGATTTGTGTGCGATTACACAGTTTTATTGACATTAGGATCTATGAAGGTCAGTAAATTAATAGCCAAAGTCTTCACCCTTTTTAATCCCCCACATGAGCTTCTGAAGCTGTGTAAAATCCTCAAATAGTAACCAGAATGAATATGGAAATGCGTTAAGGTACTGAAGGGGTTAAGAAAAAACAGAACCAAGGAAAGAAAAAGAAAAACAGGCGTGACCAGTGCCAGTTTTAGTACGTATTCCTGACATCGTATTCCTGGCACTCTTAGGTTCGTATTCATAAACATTTTGCTCCATTACCATGACTTGTTTTCAAAGACCATGGAACTTATTATCCGGGTTTTCGAGAGCGTTTATCCTGTTAATACTGTAGAAATCTCGGTAATCTGTCTTGAGCCATAAAACCACCTTAAAAAACCGCTACACTTCAGTTAGAGCCATAAAAAGTAGTGGAGAGGTGCGCAGAAGTGTTAACCCCAGCAGTACCATGACGCGTTTTCATATTCAATCTGCTTACTATTTGGTGATTTTATACAGCTTCAGAAACTTATGCGGGGATTAAAATAGTGATGACTCTGACCATTAATCTTCTGACATCCATAGACCCTTCCTAATGTAAATAAAATCGCCTAATCACACCCTAATACTCATGGTAGAAAACGTCCCAATATTGAAGGAGTTAAGAATATGACCGGTCTCAGCGTTAGTACGTATTCCTGACAGTCTCGCCAGAGTTGCGGGTCGTGAAGTGCAGGTGAAGGGATCGATGGGTGGTGTAACAACCAGAACGCACATGCCTGAGTTCACCAGTCCTCCCATAACCTGGCCTTATAGTATGATTTTTTTTTTCCCTCCCTCCCTCTCTTCTTTTAAATGTGTGAAGGACAAAGGGAAAAAAACGTGGGTATGTTGTTATCACCCATAAAAAGTCAGTAATAATGGTAGTAGAGCTAATAATAATTGGAAAAGCAAAGCGGTAATAGATAATAATAATAATAATAATAATAATAATAATAATAATAATACAGAACAAACTAAAGAAAAGAAAACCCGACTAATTTTTACAGCACGTCTCTGATTTCTTTTGGTGTAATACTTTTCTTTTTTTTATTTTCCATAGCGTTAATTTTTTTCACTTTCATAGGACTTGGGTTATTCTGTTTCGCATCTGTTTAATTGGACAAACATGAACAAATAGATAAAGAAAAGGTAAATAAGTGAGTAGTGGTATTCTCTCTCTGTTATTTGATGTGAACTATTAACTTCAACACCGCTTGAACGAAAATATCCGCTTCGAGGCACGTCACATTATAGAAATTAAACGAAAAGGGATAGACAATAGAAAAAAATCTTGCCAACGTGCGTGTGTTAGCCAGCGCTCCGTCTCAGATGCTGCGAGCTAAACATTTTCCGTGATCTTTACTTGATTGTCAGATAGAAAAAAAGAGAACAAGAAAAGAACGTAGTCAGTAAGTGAAAGATTGTTTTTATAATTTCGTTGAAGCAAAGTGAGTGTAGGAAAAGTCATTGTGAAGATGTAATGTAGCGCAAGATCGGGTAGGACGCTAAAATGACGCTTTTACGTAAGATTGAAAGAGAAAACTGCTCGTGTAGGATGATATGAATAAGAAAAGTCTGTTCTGACGGAGGGCAAGTTTGGAGACATGAGCGTCAGTTTCTGTTCATTATTTAGGTCACGCGAATGCACAGCTGCATTTCACCGTTCCATCCATGACAAAGGGAGAAAATCATGGAAAAATTAAATAGACATTTGACGAAAGCAGAAAAACGGAATTTTTTTTTTTAAATGAAGGGAATTTTTTTCCATTTCTACATATATTTTCTAATATTTTAATTTCATTTTTCCTTTTCTTTCTTTTATTTTGTATATGCATTTTTGTTTTGTCTGCCGCGTGTGTACTTCCTTTGAACATGTATATTTCTATTTTTCTTTTTTTTTTTACTTTTTCATTATTTTCAGGTGAGGGATTTTGAATAATCTTTTAATCTTTCAATTGCAGTTCAGTTTTTATTTCGTTGCAGCTTTTACAATTATTCATACTCGGCGGGGAAGTGTTGTGCGCCTTGTTTTGTTCGCATTTTTTCCTTGTGTTTTGTCTTGCTAATGTTATCTGCATCTTTTACTCCCTCCCTCTCTCCCTCCCTCTCTCCCTCCCTCACATCCTTCACCCCTTTCGTCCTTCCCACTCTCAGAATCCTTCCATCGCTTAGCTAATTATATCAAGACTTTTAGAAGATTATAATTAAGTTCTTTTGCTCCTTGTTTTCCTCCCCACCACCACCACCACCACCACCGCCACCACGCCAGATCTTTCTAGCACTCGAGCATCGTTTTCTCCTTCCTATATAAACACACACACTCCTTCACTACCCCCACCACCACCACCACTATCCTTCGCTACACTCCATTCTTTCCATCCGTATTCCTTTCCCATCACTCCTACACTCCATTCTCTATCGCACCACCTCCATTTCCTCCCTTTATTTCCACCACTTCTGGCATCTTTTCCACATTTTTCTTTTCCTTTTTTCTTTTTCCTTTTCGCTTTTGTGAGGCAGATGGTCCGCACGGGTCTGTCTCCCCACTCTTGTCCCTTCCTACCGTTGGCTGGCTGGCTGGTTGACTGGTGTTGTGGGGCCCACGAGGATAACTGATTTAGCTGAAACTCTCTTAAACGGATCTACATATATTCTCAATTTAAAAGAGGCACACAATTAATTCCCATTTCTTGGTGCGTGTTTCTTCTTTTTCTCTCCTCCTTTTTTTTACACCTTATCCTCCAGAGGCAGGTTTTAGTTTTCCCGAACACAGGATGTCCGCCTCCGCGCTCCTTCACTCCGGCTGTATGCGCGCGCTCGCACACACACACACACACACACACACACACACACACACACACACACACACACACACACACACACACACACACACACTCTCTCTCTCTCTCTCTCTCTCTCTCTCTCTCTCTCTCTCTCTCTCTCTCTCTCTCTCTCTCTCTCTCTCTCTCTCTCTCTCTCTCTCTCTCTCTCTCTCTCTCTCTCTCTCTCTCTCTCTCTCTCTCTCTTTTTTTTTCTCTGAGTTTTAGCTTGTTTGGTTCAGGCTTCCTGAATTATGCTCGTGATAAGTACATTTTCTGTTGATGGGAATAGATACACGTATGGTTAAAGAAAACTCGAGTCGTAGGGTCCTTTAACATTTGTCTGGAATGGTAACGACTATCAGAGAGTCTCAAGTCAGCACCTGAAGCCTCAACTCGCCACACGCGCCTGTTCCGAACCATCCTGAACCGCAGTATCGAACCGGTTATCAGTTTTTAATTAACACACCTATCGGAAAATTACGGTGAAATTTGGATGCATTAAAAACTTGGGGTTGTAAATTACGGCGCTGCGGCCTGGCTCGTGTTTGGTGCGGTGCGGTACGGTGTGTGAGAGTGGGTTGGCGCATGCAGACGAGGTGTTGGTTTTTGTTGTATTGTTTCTTGCCTTGCGTTAGGAAATATAGGCGTAAAGGTAGAGCTCAGGCGGGGAATAAACTGAGACAATGCGGTCAAATCTCGGTGAATTTTGGTAACGTGTGTTGAAGTAAGAATGTGGATATAGGTCACTTCATTGTTCCTTGTCTGGCGTTTGGAAAGGTGCGATTGAAGGTATTGTTTAGTTGGGAATAACCTGAAGCAACGTGGCTCAGGGTTTTCATAAGTGTATAGGTAAATGCGAGTATTGATGTAGGCGTGCTTGTATTTGTTTTACTTATTTCCTTTTTTTATTGGGTAGTGGTATCAACGTTGTTAAGGTCTGGGCTCGTTATGCGCGTTCATGTACAGTACGTACCTTTTTTCTGATTGATTCCACGAATATGGTGTAAACGAACGCTTATTATGTATTTACTCTCACCGACAAATATAACTTTTATTAATTGATGTTTTAGTTCTGTATACTGCATTTAACACAAGCAGGGACAGCCCACTTTGCCATCCACTTCCTGAAAGAACGCAAAACATATAGTATTTGAATTGACATGCACTACACCACCATTCTCTCGGTACCCTGCATCATCCGTTCAACACCATTCATTCTCTGGACACCCTGCATCACCCGTTCAACACCATTCATTCTCTGGACACCCTGCATCACCCGTTCAACACCATTCATTCTCTGGACACCCTGCATCACCCGTTCAACACCATTCATTCTCTGGACACCCTGCATCACCCGTTCAACACCATTCATTCACTCGGCATCTAGAAAACGCGAATAATTCAAGCTAACGCTTTTTTGTTCGGGAGGGATACTTTGAAACGAAAAAGCCTCAGTAAGTTCAATGTCCCCTTCTACTTCCAGACGCCTTCTTCTACGCTGGCTCGACTCAGACCCCCAGCAACGACGGCTTCATCATCCCCGACGAGAACGGAGGGTGAGTGTAATCCGCTGAGGACTGGCCTGTATTGATTAGGTTCAGGGAGTAGGGAGGGTGAGGGAGAGGGAGAGAGAGAGATAGAGATGAAGTAAAAGACCTAAGATTACTGTACTTGATCCTACTTAATCTGACATACCATAAGACCTAGGATTACTGTGCTTAACCCCACTTGATTTAAAATCCTTCCCTGCAGAGTCCAGCCTCTTGGGTTGTACAGGAACAAGGACGTCACCTTGACGCTGCCTGAGGGAAAGACCCTAAAGGACATCAAGTGGATCTCCATCTGGTGCCGCGCCTACTCCGTGAGTACTGCTGGAAGAGGAGATAAAAAGAGAAAAGGAGGAGGAGGAGGAGGAAGCGAAAGGAGCAAGATGGAGAGAGAGAGAGAGAGAGAGAGAGAGAGAGAGAGAGAGAGAGAGAGAAAGAGAGAGAGAAAGAGAGAGAGCCCACAGGAAAGAAATTACACAAGGGAAAAGTTATTGTCAACAGATAGGAAATGAACGCCAGTATAGAATACAGACATAACAAAAAATCGAGTTTTTTGGAATTTAAAAAAAGAAAAGAATATTGTATGTGAATATGAAAGGCTGATAAAAGAACGCGTTACCTTTCAATCTAAAATAAACCACACACAGATACACACACGCGCCTTTAAAGATGATCATTACATAAAAAAAAGTCAAATAATGAAGATATAATAAAAAAATACTTTGAAACCCAGACAATTGTGAAAATAAAGCACGTGAAAGTATACCAAATAAGAAAACAGTAAAAATGAGGCTCAAACATGATCAATATTTCGTCTTTTTTTTATTAAACTCTGCAAATTCCCGTCATTTTTTTGTGGTAAACTCGGAACTCCTCTCCTGCCTCTATAATTCCCCTTTCCTATAAACTAAATTCCTTGATGAGGGAGGTTTCAAGATACTCGGGGCCGATTCATTATATGTAATGACAGTCACGTTCAGCTCACGGTTCAATCACGTATGCATGTTGATTGGGACCGTGAGCGCCAGTGTGTGTGTTTCCACGGAATTGGATGTAATAGTGACTGGACCGTGAGTGGACTATGACCTGAGCTCGATTGTCCTTTAGCTTTATCAGGCCTTATCCTTCGAATCTGTATAATCTTTTTCACCCTGCTATGACTTGAACTTTTTCAAGAGGGAGGTTTCGAGACTCGTGCTTTGGTTTTGGCTAACATTATCATCTGTGTATGGGCGTAGCACCTCAGTGGAGCTTTTCTATTGAAATTTTAGTTCCCTATGCCGTTGTGCATCGTAAGAAGGAAATTATCGTAAGAGAACGACGTACCTGGATGCCTCGCCAACATTTCAACTTGTGACTTTCGGTAATTACAGACAACTTGTTTGACTGCCGCTGCTCACATAACTCGAAAATACAAACAACGTGTCCAGTCACGCACATTTCCTGTTACTACACCTAACTTTTCCCATTGTCTCCACTTACAAGTAAAACATGGTAGTGCATAAGAATAATCCTCTTAACTTTATGTCCTTCCACCACTTCCCAGATTGACTTCGGCCACGTGATGGTCAGCAAGAATTTGGACTACCCTCGTCCTCAGAAGGTAGATGCTCTGCCAACCTTCCAGCACGACCTCAGCTCCGACCGCGTGGTGGTGGTGGACGCCCAGACCTTCCTCATTCCCAACTTCAACTACGACGGACAGGCGCCGGGTGAGTTCAGACAGAGAACTATGATTCTCAAACATTTGTTCAGACAGTGGACTATTATTATGAAACGTTACACGGAGTTACAGGAGTTTCTTTTCTATTCTAGTGATAAGTTGACAAGATTTCTACTTTATTAACCTCTTCAGTACCAAGACGTTTTTTTTTATATCCATTCTAATTATTATTTGGTGATTTTGTACAGCTTCAGAAACTCATGAAATTTTGTGCATTAATCTTCTGATCCCCATAAACCCTTCCTAATGTAAATAAAATCGTCTCATCGTACCCAAAACTCGTAGTAAAAATGCGTCCCAGTACTGAAGAGGTCAACATGAGAAGCGCTTACGAACCTGGCTGATTATTTCTGTGGCTTTTGACAATAGTTGAAAGGATGGGCAATAGAGTGAGCGTTTCAGAATACGCTCCTTAGGACTATCTGTGAAGGAAGCTGTAGTAAATGGGAGTAGATCAGAGGGAAGTGGAATGGATAGGGAGGAAGAAGTCTGTAAGGGAAAAAGTTTGTAGGAGTTAACAGATTTTTTCCTCTTCTTTTTTGTTAGAGATTGGTAGATGGAAAGATGCTAAGAAAAAAAGAGGAATAAGAAAAAAATAAGTGAAAATCAAGGTTAAAAATCATGGTCAACGTTAATGAGTGGATGAGAAAAGAGAAAATCCAGCTAAAAATGGATAATAAAGACTGGTGGTAATAAGAGGAGGAAAGTTAGTAGTGGAGAGTGTATAGTGACGCGGAGGACGAAAACGAGGAGAGAGGAGGAGGACGATGAGTTGAAGAGGAACAGAAGGAATATGACAAAAAAAATAATAAAACTATAGAAAGAAAAAGGAAAATACGTAGATTAAATTTTGCTAAGAAAATAAGGAAAAGAATTAAGGAAAGTCAAATAGAATA
>NC_059275.1:6357484-6454984 GCF_017591435.1 Portunus trituberculatus
CGTCCTCCTTCAACATTTACGGGAAATAAGCCACAAATCCCCGTTGCTGCATGGCCTTCACCTCGTGCACTGGTCGTGTTTGCTGGCGTGCACACACTGAGGATTAGTGCCTGACCCTCACTGTGTCTTCTGCCCCTGTCCCTATTAAGCATCTCTCTCTCTCTCTCTCTCTCTCTCTCTCTCTCTCTCTCTCTCTCTCTCTCTCTCTCTCTCTCTCTTTGTTGCTTACTTTTCTTGCTTACGTATTTATTTATTTATTTATTTATTTATTTATTTATTTATTTATTCACTTCTCTATCTACTCTTACTAGTAGTAATAGTAGCTTTAGAGGGTTAAGTATGGTTAAGATCCGTAACCTATAATCTTAACATCCTAAGTAATAATGGTAATATTAGGATAGTTAACCCTTCAAGACTGCTTTCCTCGGTGTATTGCCAATGAGGCTCTAGTATTCCCGTGGCCAGTTCAATTGCCTCCAGTTTTTTTGTCTTTGTGGACGTCATGACCCGCAGCTTTGTTCAGCCAGACATATTCAGCTTGTTAAGCTTATTTTTTTTTCTAATTGATATATTTAAAGCTTAAATCCTCCACTAACACGCCACCATTAATTTTTGTGGTGCCAATGTTTAGTCAGTCAAGCAAACACTACTAACACATGAATGACCAACTCGTGTTCCGCCTAGTGAGTGTGCGGAAGTAAAGAGCCAGTAGACACACTGCTGCCCCGCCGTCTGGCCAGGGGCGTGCTAGATACAGCCTGGTTTCGAACACAAAATTATTAAGTCACATTTTTCCCAGCGAATCTGTACCAGAGTTGTAAGGGTTGTCAAATATTGGTGAATTAGACACATTCTTGCCTTGCTATTTAGATCAGTTTGATTCTTCCACTAACATAAAGTATTGTTATTATTTTCTTTCTTGAGGGTTTGTATGGGAGTATAAACTTGTCAGTATGTGTTAATAGAGAAATCATTGCCTCACCATTTGGGTCAAAGCACTCTGCCAAAAACAGTCATCCTCCATTTTGCAGTCTGGATCGCAGCGAACCGCTGAGGACTTGCTGTCTGAGCTCGACTTGCAGTCTGAGCCTGAGCCTGACGTACAGTCTGAGCCTGACGTGCACTCTGAGCCTGACGTGCACTCTGAGCCTGAACCTGAGCCTGAGCCGGACGTAAAGTCTGAGCCTGAGCCGGACGTGCAGTCTGAGCCCGATGCACAGTCTGAGTCTGACGAGCAGTCTAAGCCTGGCATGCGGTCTAAGCCCACCTTCCATATCACAAGCGCTTCTCCCGCGCCCCGCTCTCTTCCCAGCCTCTGTATTGCTGCAGTGTCTCTGTACTTTGGCCTCCACTTGTATTATTAAATTATTATTAAACACTTATTACAGTAGACTTTGCATGTGATTCTGTCCCGCTTCTTTTCCTCCCTCCTGTGTGGCCTGTGTCCGCCGTAAGGGTAAGTGTTTCTCTCACCACTGTTCTGTAAAGCACCGCACCTCTGGGTTGTATAATATAATCTATAGCCAGCTTCACTATATTCATCTTGTAAATTATTCCCTTGCATCTTCTTAATGGCAATTCTTTAAAAAAACATTATTCTCTTCCATCAAGCGAGAGACACTTTTTAGTCTCTCGAGTTCTTCCCTGTGCTCAGTGTAAAGCCTCGCCTTACTTTGATGTGTGTGTGTGTGTGTGTGTGTGTGTGTGTGTGTGTGTGTGTGTGTGTGTGTGCCCTCAGGCGCACCCCAAAGCATCCTATATGGTTCTGTCTTTACTATCTTTCCTCCCCGTCCTTCCCCAATTTTTTCCTCCTGTCATACCCCTGCCGTTTTTTGCTCTCTTCCATTCCTCCCTCTCTAATGATGGCCAATACAGTAATTGATTCTGTTACGTAAAATTTCACAAGTGAGTGTTACTGATGGGAGGTGTAAGAGAGAGAGAGAGAGAGATATACTGGCCACCATCTTTCATCATTCATATTTGCATTCAATGATTTTTTTTTTGTATTGTAGCTGTCGTCGTCCTCTTCTTTCTCTTCCTTCTTCTCCTTCTCCTTCTCCTCCTCCTCCTCCTCCTCCTCCTCCTCCTCCTCCTCCTCCTCCTCCTCCTTTTCTCGCATTCATCTTCCTTCGCCTCCCTTTCCAGACCAAGCTGAACTGTGAGGTGCTTTGGGACGACCTGGCGCTGGAGGTTCGCTGGGCCGTGGCGGGAGAGAGTATCGTGATGCAGTTGGTGGGCAGGATTGGTAAGTTTGCCCTGCACCTTTCCTCCTCCTACCTCTCATTCATCCCTAGCCTGTACCTCTCTTCCTTCGTCGGCTCTTCCATTTCTTTCTCTGCAGCTCCCCTTACCTGTCTCTCTTTCTTCTATCCAGTATCTGTTTCGTTTAATAGTTATATCTTACTAACTTTCTCCTCTTCCTCCTCCTACGACTTCCATGTTTCTTCTTTCCTCGCTCGTCTATTCTCAGTCTTCTTCATTTTCCCTCTCTTCCTTCTTGATTCCTTGTTATTCTTCTAGTTTTGGCTCTTACTTTCCCTTCCTTCTCCTTGTAGCTTTAAATATTGTTTCCTTCAGATTCTTGTTTTCCTTCATTTCTTTTATAATTTTTCTCAATTTTCTTATTTGAATCTATATTTCTAGTTAGTTGTTTCTTCCCGGTCTATGATCCTTTGTTTGGTTGTACTCTTTTTTTTTTTTTTATTTATGGCGTGTTCAGTTTGTTGCATTATCTATTCGTTACTCGTGTTGTTTTCTTCTCTTCCTTCCCATTATTCTTTGTTTTCTCTCGTTTGCATTTTTCTATTTATTGTAAAGTGGAGTTTTGGCGTTTCCACCTTGTTCTTCAATTTTATCAATCTCTGTGTGTGTGTGTGTGTGTGTGTGTGTGTGTGTGTGTGTGTGTGTGTGTGTGTGTGTGAGATTGAGTGGATGGGTAGATGGATGGGTGTGTGTGAGTGTGCGAAACATTTTTTCTATCTTGTCACTCTTATTATTCATTTGTTTATCTTGTAATTACATCTAGGATATCTACTTTATTATATTTGTCATAACTTTAATACAAGCGTCAAGATGATTCGAATACAGGTAAGAAAAACGCGTATAACAGACAGACAGACAGGCAGACACTTACACGGACACGTCGACTCCAGTGAGACGAACGCGACGCAGGCGTAGACAGGAGAGGCAGTGCCACCCGCCACGTCAGCGTTTGGATGGGGACAGGGAATGTATGACGAAGGGAGACGTGACTTAGTCCGGGAGAAGATCAACACTTTTTTTTCTCTTCGTCAGCAGATCAAAATAGATCGATTGGTGGCAGGTCTTATGTTTCCATTTAGATGTGAAGGATGGGCTCTCTCTCTCTCTCTCTCTCTCTCTCTCTCTCTCTCTCTCTCTCTCTCTCTCTCTCTCTCTCTCTCTCTCTCTCTCTCTCTCTCTCTCTCTCTCTCTCTCTCTCTCTCTCTCTCTCTCTCAGGGAATTCTACGGTAACTGTTTCTCCTGACTTCTTTGTCTGCTAAGATAAGAGTGGATAAAAACTGATAAGAAAAGATATCAATGCAAGAAAAGATTTTTGATGTGTAAATATTACTGGAAACAAAAACCCAGTAAACATTCCGAAATCTTTAGAGAAAACTCATTGTAAAATTTTGTAGAGTGAAAAAAAAAGTTAAGTAAGAAGAAAAAAAAAAAGCAATTAGCCTACTAAAGATTTGTTAACGTTGCAAACTTTTAAAGAAAGATAGACCAGCTTGAAATGTGATGCCTTGCAGGGTGTATCGTGTGCTCAGGAGAATAATTCCGGGTGTGCATCAGAGAAGCAGCGTAGGTCAGAAGAAAAGGAAGAGCAGAAATCGGAAAGGAAAACAGGGGAGAGAAACCGAGACCGTGCAATTTAAGGGGAAAAAATTAGTGTGCAGTGGATGAAGAGAATGTGTGTCTGTGTGTGTGTGTGTGTGTGTGTGAATGTAGAAGTGAGAGTGAAAAGGATTACTGGAAAAGAGAAATTTTAATAAGGGTAAGGAGAACTGACACTGCAAGAACCGATAATGCTGATAATGACAATAATAATAGTAATAACAATTAATAATAATAATAATAATAATTTGTTAGGCATTAACGTATCTTCCTCAGAATCTAAATAACTGTCATGTCTCTCCCTTCTTTCCTGTCTCCTCCCCACTCCCTTTCCCTTTCCCCACGGAACTGAACGTCGTGTTTAGAACTTTTTTAAGACCACAAAACCTTTTGGCAAATTATGGGGCCGGAGGAGAGCTGCTTAAGGCTTGGGGTCAATATAGGCAAGAGATCGAAAGGGCGCAGAGAGAGAGAAGGAGAGAGAGAGAGAGAGAGAGATGGGGGTATGAGGGAGAGAAATCAGGACACCCCATTTACTTGATACCACGTTCTAACTTGTCTCTAACTCACTGACTCTCTCTCTCTCTCTCTCTCTCTCTCTCTCTCTCTCTCTCTCTCTCTCTCTCTCTCTCTCTCTCTCTCTCTCTCCTTGACGCGTTCGGAAAAGGCAGATTTAATTTGTCACTAGAATGGAAGAGTTAGGAGAAAGTTTTCACTTACTCGTGTCACAAATGAGGAAGAAAAGGATAATGATGTTTTTCTTTATTTTCTCTCTGGTTCTGTTAGGCCTATCCCGTTTATATTGCGTAAGCTTGTTTTCTTGGTGATATATACTTTTTGTCTTTGATGGTGTGTATGGTTTCTGGAGAGTCTGATTTGGCAAGAGATGCCTACCAGGTCATCTGTAAGAGATCACCACGCCGCCTCCGTCACAGTTTCTCGTATGTGTGCTGTGTTTATCCGTATTTCTCATCTCTATGTATTACGTACGTTCGCGAAATCAGAGAAGATTAATATCACCAAGTGCGTCGTCTTCTAACACACACACACACACACACACACACACACACACGTCAGGATATTGAAAAGACCTACGATATCTACATTTTCGCTTTTGCACATGTGTTATTTTCACTTTTGTTTGTTGTTTGAGAGAGAGAGAGAGAGAGAGAGCGTGTTCCCCTCTCATCATTGCTTCCTCCCGTTTCCTCCTCTAGACTCCTAATTCCCTTCTCTTCCCTCCCCTCTCCTACCCTCCTTCTACTTACTCCCTCCCTTCTTCCTTCCCAGTCCCTCCACCCCTCCTTGTCTCCCCTCCATCCCTCCACCCATCAGTTCCCTTTCCCTCGTCTTTCCCACTCGTTCTTTCACCCCTCCGAGTCACCGCCCCCGCCCCCGCATTCAGCCTGTAGTCCTCCGAATAGTTCCTCCTACATGAGAGGATCAATTTCTTTAGTCCGATTTGGTAGTATCTCGTCTCTCCAGCCTCTCTTATCTCTCTCTCTCTCTCTCTCTCTCTCTCTCTCTCTCTCTCTCTCTCTCTCTCTCTCTCTCTCTCTTTTCCGACGCATTTGCTATTATCCTCTTTTCCGCGTATATCTAAAAGCCTCGTTGATCCCTTTCTACGTGTCTTTCCTAACACCCTCGGCTTGACTCCCTCAGAGACGATTTTCATTAATTCCTTGTCACTCTTCTTAATCTACTTCCTCAATCTACTTCCTTTCTCCTGGCGTGTAATTCGAGCTTGTTGATTTTTCCCTATTCTTCTCACGTCTGGTATTCCTCTTATAGCTGACGGGCAGTACATGTCATTTGGAACGTCTGGAAGTCCCTCAAGGTCGGTGATGGTGGGCGGAGATGTGGTAGTGGCATGGCTGGATCAAGCTAGTGGCAGAGGGGAGGCGCAGGACTACCACCTGGATGCCAAGTCTCAGTGCCAAGGAGGCCGTGGGTCCTGTCCCGATTCTCAGATCCAGGTAAGTACAACATGTGGCCTGAAGCTGAGCGAGGATGTGATGGTTGCTGATACTCTGATGTCTACTCTTTTTTTTCTTTACCATATTGAGAAACGTTTTTCTTGCACTTCCACTATATTCAGAAGTTGAAGTTACAAGGATATTTCTAGATTTTCTTTCTCCGAGTGACAGATTAATAAAATAACATTCTTGAGAACCCAGGTAATCATCTATGTGCCCTTTGAAAATAATAATGGCGAGAGAGTGAAGCGTTTCAGATTAGGAGCCCCAGTTTGATTCTCCCTATATGTTCGTATTCCTTTTATACTTACTTCTCATGGTGCTAATATATGAACTGCAATC
Source organism: Portunus trituberculatus (assembly GCF_017591435.1). Taxonomy (NCBI): domain Eukaryota; kingdom Metazoa; phylum Arthropoda; class Malacostraca; order Decapoda; family Portunidae; genus Portunus; species Portunus trituberculatus. The sequence continues at coordinate 6,363,662 of NC_059275.1, forward strand.
GTGCTAGATCTCTCTGAAATGCATCTCTTCCTGTCTCGCTCTCTCTCTCCAGGGTAGTCGCAATAACGTCCGCCTCTTGAACGCTGCACTCATCAACGACTTCACAATGCTGACCTTCCAACGTCCCCTTGCCGCCGCTGATCCCACAGACATGCCCATCCTCACCAATGGTACCCAGGCAGTGATCTGGGCGGTGGGTCCTGTCAACTCTCAGGGACACACTTCTTACCACTCCCTGCGTCTCAGAGGTATGGTGTGCACGCCTTGTTCCCTTCTTTTCTTTCACCGGAGAAAATAATAGAAGTATATTGTTGTGCTTTTCCTTGCTTTGGTTCAGGATTTTATTCTTATTAAAAAGTATTGAGTTCTAGACAAGTTAAGTTGCAATGGATTTTATATAGAACGTGTATGAAAAGTCTCCACCCTTACACACACACACACACACACACACCACGTAGTGTAGTGGTTAACACGCTCGACTCACAATCGAGAGGGCCGGGTTCGAGTCCCGGCGCGGCGAGGCAACTGGGCAAGCCTCTTAATGTGTGGCCCCTGTTCACCTAGCAGTAAATAGGTACGGGATGTAACTCGAGGGGTTGTGGCCTCGCTTTCCCGGTGTGTGGAGGGTGTTGTGGTCTCAGTCCTACCCGAAGATCGGTCTATGAGCTCTGAGCTCGCTCCGTAATGGGGAAGACTGGCTGGGTGACCAGCAGACGACCGTGGTGAATTACACACACACACACACACACACACACACACACACACACACACACACACACACACACACACTTTGGTATTCAAAGGAAAGAAATTAAATTCGCTTGTAAAAAAAAAAAAAAAAAAAAGCATGGATACACACACACACACACACACACGGCTGTGAAGGGGGTAGATGTGAACACCAATATCTTCTGCTTCCCGCCTAAAACCGCATCGCCTGCTAGGCAGCCAGCCACCGCTAAACACACACACACACACACACACACACACACACAGAGTCGATTCAGTAAAAACCCCATCATAGCATATAACAACACACGAAACCACCACCACCACCACCACCACACCGCACTACACCACGGTATCCTGGGCACCATCCCCTCGCCAGGCCGCCAAGGCGCCGTCCCTGGTCCCCATAACTTCGCCCACCCTGCTCTGGCTACTCTTGACACTTCCGATAACACATGTAGCGTAATATATTGGTGTTTTGGTATGTTTCTAGTTAGTTATTTTCGAGACTCTGGGTGTAGGAGGAGGTGAATGGGGAGGGGTTTGAGGGGTAGAAAAGGAGGGTTAGTGGCAAGGAAGAGGGAGTGGAGCCACGCAGCAAAGATGCAAACAAAAGTACTCGGCGCTGAAGCACTATTTGGTTCTCTTTATCAATGGAGTTAGCATTGGTTTGTTAACTGATTTATTAGTAGTAAGGTACAACTAGTCTTAAGACACATTAAAACAGAATCTAGCTGTGTTTTTTGTTTATCGAAAATATAACGTTAATATAATTTTATAAATTATAGCTTTTTTAAACTAGTACATCTAGGATTGTTTTGGTGCTTGTTTTAAGGCTAAGAATATGGGAAACATGTTCCAAGTAGTAATATCTAACAAAATTAAGTCTTTTTCAATTTAATCGTAATTGTGGTGTCGAATATAAAAATATTATTTTCTTTATGCGTCAAGATATTCATGTTGTCTTTATTTCGCCGGAAAGCAAAAATTTTTGTGTTCGAAAAAAATGTTGATAACTTAGTCTAGCTTTGTTTTTATTCTCGCTATTATGATGATTTTGTAACACCGTTGGTGAGAATTATACACATTTCAATGGATCCCATGCTCTTATTGTTGTGCTCGACTAAGTTATTATAATTTGTGTTAGTTAAAATTTTTGCCATACAAGAATATGTAGTGCATTTCACTCTGGACTCCTTCGTTTTTCTTGATTTTCAAAATGATATATTTTTACGTAAATCTCGTAACTAAAGGGTCCCAGTCAAACAATGCCATCTTCTCTCCCTCTCTGCAGATGAGCATTTAGCTGAATCCTATTGTGTTTCCAGATTCGGAGAGTGAAGGAAAGCCAGAATTGACCTCGTAAATATGTAAATGACCCCAAAATCAGTTAAGTAAGTTGATGGTTATATGCGGCCCGTTCGTAGCCACCATCAAGACGTTCTCAGACCCAAACACAGACGATCTCTTTACTCTCCCAGTGTCCTTTTCGTTGGTATTAACAAGAAATTCCAGGATTAACGCATATTGTCATGTATTTTTCCATGATACTAATAAATTATTGTACAAGAAGAAAGGAAAGAGGAAGGGACCGTGTATGAGGGATTTCAGCGGTGGTAGTAGTAGTAGGCTAGTAGGTTCTCGTGCTATACATGATAGAGAGGTTGCCCACAAAAGGTACTTGAGCCTTCCATCTCCTGAATCTCATGCACTTTATATCTCTGCCCGGAATCATGCCAAGTCTGTTCTTCAACTTGCCAAACACTCTTTCATAAATAGAAAATGTCAAAATCTTTCAAACTCAAACTCTCCTCGTGACTTCTGGCATCTAGCCAAAAACATCTCAAATAACTTCACTTCTTCATCTTTCCCTCCTTTATTTCATCCTGATGGCACCACTGCCATCTCTTCTGTCTCTAAAGCTGAACTCTTTTCTCAAACCTTTGCTCACAACTCCACCTTGGACGATTCTGGGCTTGTCCCTCCTTCTCCTCCTCCCTCTGACTATTTCATGTCTACAATCAAAATTCTTCGTAATGATGTTTTCCATGCCCTTGCTGGCCTAAACCCTCGGAAGGCTTATGGACCTGATGGGGTCCCTCCTATTGTTCTCAAAAACTGTGCTTCTGTGCTTGCACCTTGCCTGGCCAAACTCTTCCAACTTTGTCTATCGACTTCTACCTTTCCTTCCTGCTGGAAGTTCGCCTACATTCAGCCTGTTCCTAAAAGGGTGACCGTTCTAACCCCTCAAACTACCGTCCTAATGTTTAATCTCTTGCTTGTCTAAAGTTTTTGAATCTATCCTGAATAGGAAGATTCTCAAACATCTATCACTTCACAATCTTCTGTCTGATCGCCAGTATGGCTTCCGTCATGGTCGCTCTACTGGTGATCTTCTGGCTTTCCTTACTGAGTCTTGGTCATCCTCTTTCGGTGAAACTTTTGCTGTTGCGTTAGACATATCAAAAGCTTTTGATAGAGTCTGGCATAAAGCTTTGATTTCAAAACTGCCCTCCTACGGCTTCTATCCTTCTCTCTGCAACTTTATCTCATGTTTCCTTTCCGACCGCTCTATTGCTGCTGTGGTAGACGGCTACTGTTCTTCTCCTAAACCTACTAATAGTGGTGTTCCTCAGGGTTCTGTCCTGTCACCCACTCTCTTTCTATTATTCATTAATGACCTTCTTAACCAAACTTCTTGCCCTATCCACTCCTACGCTGATGATACCACCCTACATCTTTCCACGTTCTTTCAGAGACGTCCAACCCTTCAGGAAATCAACAGATCACGCAGGGACGCCACGGAACGCCTGACTTCCGATCTTTCTAAGATTTCCGATTGGGGCAGAGAAAATCTAGTAGTTTTCAATGCCTCAAAACTCAATTCCTCCATCTATCAACTCGACACAACCTTCCAGACAACTATCCCTCTTCTTCAATGACACTCAACTGTCTCCTCTTCCACAATGAATATCCTCGGTCTGTCCTTTGCTCATAATCTTAACTGGAAACTTCACATCTCATCTCTTGCTAAAACAGCTTCTATGAAGTTAGGTGTTCTGAGGCGTCTCCGACAGTTTTCTCGCCCCTCCAACTGCTTACTCTGTATAAGGGCCTTATCCGTCCCTGTATGGAGTACTCTTCGCATGTTTGGGGGTTCCAGTCACACAGCTTTGCTTGATAGGGTGGAATCGAAAGCTCTTCGTCTCATCAACTCCCTCCTCTGACTAACTGTCTTCAGTCTCTTTCTCACCGCCGAAATGTTGCATCCCTTTCTATCTTTTATCGCTATTTTCATGGTAACTGTTCTACTGATCTTGCTAACTGCATGCCTCCCTTTCTCCTGCAGCCTCGCTGCACAAGGCTTTCTTCTTCCTCTCATCCCTATTCTGTCCAACTCTCTAATGCAAGAGTTAACCAGTACTCTCAATCATTCATCCCTTTCACTGGTAAACTCTGGAACTCCCTCCCTGCATCTGTATTTCCGAATTCCTACAACTTGTCTTCTTTTAAGAGGGAGGTATCCAGGCATTTGTTCCCCTAATTCTGGCTGATGGTTTTGGCACTTTTTGCACTTTTTAGAGAGCCAGCACTCAAGTGGGCCTTTTTTACTTTTGTTTCCCTACATAAAAAAAAAAAAAGGTACAGTACCTAATAGTACTTATTGCAGAAACATTATTATCATTATTAAGTGTGTGTGTGTGTGTGTGTGTGTGTGTGTGTGTGTGTGTGTGTGTGTTTTACTACTACTGCATGGAGTTGCTGCTGTTTTTTCATGGTAAGTTGTCCATTAATATTCTATGATTTACCAGTATAATAGAGAGTTAACAGTTATACAGTACCAATAGTGTTAACACAGCCAGACAAAAATAGATTAAGAAACATTGTTAAATTTCTAGCACAAGTAGAGTATAATACACCTTAACATACACCACACATGGCCTCAAAATGTCTCAGATATTAGCAAATAGAAAAAATTGCCACATCTATTTGGCTGACTACACTCACCCCTTCCCTCTTGTCACCCACACTGTTTTAAAGGCGTCAATGTCCATGGGTGCTAACACGTCAATGGCAGTAGTAGAAGAGGCAATGGCAGCACATCACATGACCTTACTTATTTAGGGATTCACCATCACCTGGTTTCCCATAGGACACACCCTTGTTAATCTCACTTCACCACTCATTGCCAACATCAAGTATCACATGAAACCATAGTGTTTTTTTTCTTACTAGACAGTATTCAATAGTACTCATAAGATTAAATCTGAGTACAAAAACAAATATATGATGTGTGAGGTATTAGTAGGAGTAGGAGTACGTACGTACTTGGATCTTCACCTACTGTCATGCTTGAATAAACTATGTACAGTACAACTATTATATTTGAAATTTTACCTCTCCTCTTGGTAAAAATCACCTTTCCCTTCCTGTTTTAATTTCCTCAGATGAGGCCTTCCATCACTTGTACACTTTGTATTTTTTATTATTTTTCCTGAACTATTCATTTCCCACATTTTTCTTTTAATTTTATTAAACCTTCACGATGGTTATTCCCAGGTGACTTGTTTGTGGACTTTGGAAGGACACCAGAGTGGAATTGCCCTGTGCCAGAGGAAGCACCCCAGTCCAAGCCCCAGAGTGGCCCCAGCAAGCCACCCCCTGCTCCAGAGACCAACAACGCCTGGTACATCCCACCCATCCCCTGCAATGAGCCTGAGGATGGTGTCATGTATGCCCAGATTGGTCCCACTGGTGGTGAAAGTGGCTACAACTCCATCACAGGTAAAGAGAGAGAGAGAGAGAGAGAGAGCATTTTTTGTTTTCTTATGACACTTCTTGATATTACTATTATGAAAGTAGTCTCGTGTTCATTGTACCGTTCTTTATTTTATACAATTTTATTTATTTTGTGTTGCACTACAGTTAATTTTAGCAGTTTGAAGTTATTTAATATTCATGAAGCACTAGTATGCTCTGTTATTGTAATTTTTTTGCACTCTGGTCAATAAACTTGTCCATCAGACAATCTGTCTGTCTGTTGCTTTGTATCACTTCTTCATTCCTCCTGTTCTTTCTCTTTTCCTCTTATTTTCTCCTTTATTTGACGTGGTTTTACATTTTCACTACCTCATTTCGAGAACTTCATTTTACTACTTGGTATATTAATGCCCCTCTATATCTCTCAGTGAAGTTTGCAGCACCAATCCTTTCCTCTCTCTACCACAGGGCATGTGGGCTGGGGCATTGCCTGGTACATCAACGGCCTCCTCATCCCTGAGATCCATGTGGTGCGTGGCAAGACCTACACCTTCGTGGTGGAAGGCGGCAACAATCCTGACAGACCCGAGCGTGACCACCCCTTCTACATCACTGACGATCCCGAGGGAGGCTATGCATTCAAGACACCTGCTGAACGAGAGGTGAGCTGTTAATATGTTGGTGTTGGTCATCATAGAAATAAGAAAGATTAATAGAAAATAACATGTAATATTGTCTTGCAAGGATGTCGTATGTAACATATTTTTATGCTTCTAGCGTATCCGAGTGTTTGCTGGTGTGGAGCAGGACAGGGAAGGCAATCCTGTACCCACTGGTCTTGGTCGTCTTTGTGAGTGGGTGGAGGACCCGAACCAGCCAGCAGGAGCCTTCAACTCCTTTGGAGCCTACCAACGCACACTGCAGCTCAACTGTGAGGAGGGCCAGCCTGGTGTGCTTCAGTGGACCCCTGATGCTAACACCCCAGACACTGTATACTACCAGGTAAGTCAAGCATTGCACCTTTGTTTCAAAATACAGGAATGAAATATTGTCTTTTATCTAACAGCTTGTGAATACAAACACAAGTTATGTGCAGCTGTTATACATGTGTACATTGTGTTGCAGTGTTTCACTCACCGCTACCTGGGCTGGAAAATCCGCGTCTTGGACAGGTGTGAGTTTGAGGAGTTGGCTGCTGCAGGCTCTGACACAAATCCAGTGGTGGTGCCAAGCCCTGCTACTTCAGGTACGCCCTCTAATTAACCTGCCCCACCCAAACTCCTCACACCATCCTTGAGGGGCTTACTTACCATTTCCCTGCCCCTTATGCCCTCCTTCCCAGCATACCTGCCCTGTGTCTCACTTTAATGACTGGTAAATTGTTAAAGGGCTTGAAAATGGATAAATTTGATAGAAATTTGAAAAATTAATAGGAAATAATTGGTATAGGTTTGTATATACTTAGTCATCAGCAGATTGGGTGACTGTCAGTTAGGTTGTTCATTTCATTTCTCATATAGGACACTTAAAAATAAACATTTGACTTCATTACTTAAATTCATATTGATGACTTGTAGCAAAGACCGGAAATTCCTTTTGAGGCTGGGAACAAGAGTCACGAGTCAGAAATTTGAAGTCCAATCTTAATAGTAACCTGTGAACTGATTAAGTATTGAAACTACATGTTGCATAACATTCCCATCTATGAATTTTCATGAGGTAATTCTTCAGATGTGCCTTAAGTTTTCTCACACACCTCTTTTGAATCATGTACTTCCCACCAGAAGGAATCCATTCTAAATATAGCACTCTGACTCCCTTAACTGTAACTTTACCTCCCACTACCTAAGTCTGCAGCCTCCAGGTACTGAGGAATCACTAGCCTTGGTCCTCAGTATCTCCTGTGACTGCTGTAAGGTTAATCATCTCAACCCATCCAGAGCTTCCTCATATAAGATATGTTAATAAATGTTCTAGTGCACTAGATGTATACTTGTGTATCAAGATGTCTGTGTAGGTCAGTTAGGTTTGCTATCTTGTCTTCTTTTGTTTTTCTCTCCTTCCACTTACTGAAATTATGTGCACAGCTCCCTTGCCTGTGTTCTATGTGAAGGTGTGTAGGGAAGCGTGGACTGGACCAAAAGATTCATGGACCAACACTCTTTGCCTTGGGTTGTGCTAATGATGCCAGTACATATTTGTTTGGAATCTGATTCTTATCATGTTCAAGTATTATTTGTTAAAAGAATTTTTAACATACTAACACATACCAGATCCTCTCTATCTGTGTATAGTCATTTATTATTCTAAGTTTTCTTCTGTTGTGCAGGGTCTGTATCACGCTAACAGTGTTGAACATTGTCTTCATGCTGTCTGTCTTCCATATATGTCAGTCTAGTTAAAAGTTACCTGTTCTTTAATCTAGTTTACATATTAATGTGTGATATACATATCTGTTCTTTTAATGAATGTTGAATGTCTGTGTGTGTATGTGTGTGTTTCTGTTTGTGTGTTCACATGTGAGTGTTTCTCTTTACTGGGTGATGGCCAAGTGTTTAATGGTGGTAAGAAATGTCCCCAGTGTGGGTTTGTTCAACCTTCACAATCTGTGTTTTATTTCTGCCCTTAACTGCTGTTCCTGCTACAATAATGGCTGGTGTGCTGCACTGCTGTGTTGGGGCATTATTCACCATGGCTTTGTGATTTGATTTTAAACAAAATTTACTCATTCATGCAACCATTACCCTCATACTTTTTTATGGCCTACCATGTGACTGAGTTTTCTTCCTTTTGCATTACATGCACTTCCACCTTTCTTAATATCTATCCATTTAAACTCAACTCCAATCTTCACCTTCACTCTTCCACTTACTCTTCTTCATCCTCCTTGCCTTCTCCTCCTGCAGGCAGCTCATGGTTAGCTAAACATTGCCAAGTTACCCTGATGGCCACACAGCACCACTACATCTGGTTTTGTTGCTTCTCAAAACACCAAAGAAATGGTTATTACAGTTTTGCTTGTGCTAAGGTTCATTGCTTGCTTAATTGCAATCACACAATGCCACTGGTAATATTGCTCACACCACAATGAATCCAAAAGATCAGTTTCACTCTCAAGAAAATTGATCAAACAAGAAAATGAAAGGCTCTCGCTGAAAATAATGAAGATTTTAAAAGCACAGTATATTTTGATATCCAATGTGACTGATCCTCTGCCTGACTGTGCAACCTCCACCATGAGACTTAATTACTTTATGATTAGTGCCTGACTTCTGCCCTCAACTCATGACTTACTGGTAACTTGAATCTGACCTCCAACCTCATTACTAGACTTGTTTTCCTCCTGACTTCCAGAACTGTGTAGCATGTTGACGTTTTGTACATACTTGACTTGCATGACTGTGTTGTATGTTTGTGACTGATGACCTGTATTTTTTCGACTGTATGACAAATTAGGTCTTTTATTTGTAAAAACATGAATATTGTACAATTCATTTCTTTTCTTTTATCTTGGAGATTTTTTTTTTTTTTTTTTTTTTTTTTTTTTTTTTGTAGACTTTATTTTGAAATGAGAACTTTAGGAAAGCAAGTTGCCAGCGTGATAGACTTCTATAGTTTTCATCATTTTAAAATTTCTTATATTTATAGTTTTCTGTGATATCTAATCCAATACCCTCTCACTCTACCAAACTGTTGCCACCCATTGGTAATTGTGAAGATTTATTTAGTATATTTCATGATGCCCTGAATCACACTTTCTATTGTCTTCAACTGAGCTCATTTGAGTCAGTTTCCAGACTACAGTTCTTGATGGTGTGTTGTGAGGAAAGTGTGTTTTCCTTGTATTCCTCATCCTTACCTGCCTACATGTTTGCTCCACAAATAAGCAAGATGTGAAAATACTTCTCTGTGGGAGTAAATAATTCAGTATTGGTGAGTAGCTATGTCCAACACACAATGCGTGGAACTCTTGCACTCCTGTCAGATTTCCAGTTAATTTGGTCTTGAAATGTAAGTTTCCTTCATAGGACTGTCCATTGTTTCTTGAACATATTTTCTTGTACTATAGGAAGCCAGATATTAGCAGCCTTAGAATAATAGATAATTTATTAATATATTTTTGTAATGATTTTATTTCTAGGATCACTTTTGCTTGTAATTTTGCATCATTATATACATAAACACAATAACCCTCACAAAAGTTAGTAGTTATATTCAGCAGAAGACTGTAAGTAACTGACCACAAGCAGATATGAGACTGTTTGTCCTAGACCAGGTGACACCAGACCCCACTCTCCTGACCTTTGCAGACTATGACTACTATGACTACTATGATGGACTTGGCTCATATTTCGACTCCAACAAGATCCCTGGGGAGGTGCCAGGGGGTGCCAAGGCTTCCCCAACCACAGATTCAGCTGAGGAAGCATTCCCCAACTTGCCAGATTATCAAGGTGATTTTGATAATTTCCCATTCCATCTGGGACCTGCTGCTGCAAGTCCGCTCTCCCCAACATTGCCCCCGAGCCTCGGGTCAACACAGGCAGTTCCTCTTGGGGCTCCAGGATTCACGTTCCCCAAACTTCCAAACCTAAAGAGCTCCACTGGGTTTGTAAATGTTTCAGCTTTTGACAACTTAGATAGTAGCAGTTTCGGTAAGAAAGAGGAGTTTCCCTCGCGTCTCCAAAATCATTATGCATTTTCTCCTCCACCCTCCCTTGTTACTTTTGCCTCTGATAAAGAAACCACTCCTCTAAAGACCAACACCGTGTCTTCCTTCCTATCCACATACCAAGGCCATCCCTCCACTCCCACTCTGAAGGACACATCGAGAAGTACACCACAGGAAAAAAGGACTCGTGTCTCTATCTTGACATCATCCACTCAAAATCGTCCTGTCTCCACTCTCCCATCATCCACAGCAACACTTAGTCACCCTACACATTCACCTAATAAGCCTCCACTCTCCACTCAAGCCTCTACTAGGAACACTCGTCCATCACATGCGTCTACATCCTCACATTCAACAAGTACCTCTTTCACTTCCTCAAGTACCTCACTTAAATCACAGCACTACACAACAAAGCTCTCCTCCACACTACACACATCAGTCCCAACTAGTACTTCCCATAGACCCACCAGACCGGTGTTCCATTCCCTCACTCCTTTCCCACACCCCCAAAAGTCCACCTTAGCAATTCCTACACCAACAAGACACCCAAACCATCGGTCTGAACATCATCAACCTGAGGTCATAACAGCCCCCTCACTTCCACCTCTCCCTGGCCAGGCCTCCCTACAGGTACAGCAACACTTCCACACACCACCTCCAAGAAGGGACCCCCCACTGCCCTGGACCACACACTCCCCACCATCCACCAGCCTGTCTGACACCTTTGCACAAAACTTTGGCTTTGATCCTGAGTCTGTGGTGTACGAGTCTGATTTCCAACCTGTCAAGAAACATCCGCCAGGCCCTGTGCTGGCCTTCGAAGTGTCCCCCTCTAGCTCAAGGCCTCTCAATGGGCCACTGCCCCCTCACCCCCCACGCTTCCACCACCAAGTGCCACAGGGACCCAGAACTGCAACCAACTTAGGGTTCACAAATAGACAGGTTAAAATTGATGGTGCAGAGGAGTCAGATGAGGAAGTTGAAGTCAAGGCTCCTGCAGGTGGTGCCCCCAATCCAATTTACCACCATACAGTAGCCTTCAGCGAGAGCCATGCGCCCCTGCCACTGCCCATCCCCATGGCCCCTGTGCTGCCGCTGCTGGGTGGTGCTGCCTCTAACATGCCGCTAAAACCTGCCAGATCTTCTAAAACACCCCGTCACAGGCCCCGCACCCGGCCACGACCCAGGCCCCGCCCCCAGCACCGCCCCAACATGGGACTGGCTGGCCCTATAGGGAGTGTGAGTCGTCTGGGGCGGCCCCAGCCCCCTCCGCGGCGGCTGGTGGCGTCCTTGATCCCACTCCCTGAGGACCATGCTGTGCTTGCTCCTCAGTTAGTGGGTCCTTCAGTGCTCCAGCCTGTGTTCCCTGCCCCTCCCCCTCCCCCAGGCCGAATGGGGGATCTGCTGCCTGCTGCGTCCTCTCCGATCTACACATCAGATGGCCGCCCCCTTCCACCTGACTCCATCCCAGGCCCCCCTCAGCTGTCCACTCCTCCACACCAAACCTCAGACTCCATCACCGGCCGCCCACAGGTGGGGCCTTACCGTGGGGAGCCGCCACCACCTGTGCCAGCCAATGTCCCCCACCTGGCACAGTTCTCCAAGCAGAGCCGCCCCACCAGCCAGCGCACTGCTGTACCCATGCCACCTCTGCTGGGCACAACCTCCCAGCCTGCTGAGTACAGTCCAGCAGGCAGTGCACCCAGGCCTGTGGTTATAGCTGCTCCCAAGGACAAATTGACTGGCACTTTTGGTGTAACCTCTTCTGTGCCCAGTCCTGCCCCACCACCAGGCACTAAGAAGACTCATCTCACCATTCTGAAGGATGTGTGGGCCATTCTCACCCAGGATCACCCAAGGGATGATGCCCATCCAGCCCATGCCCACCACCACCAACACCACCACCACCAACCCCACCTCTACACTAACCAGCACCTGGACGGCTTTGAGGGGGAGCCACGCCGCAGAAGAGATGAGGGGGACTGAGATCTGTCCTTCTTCACTTATGCTTCCTGTCTCCCAGTATGGTGCTTCGTTACAACTTTTTGCTGTAACAAAACTAAATCAATAACAGGAGTGAATATTTACATGTCTGTCTCCTGCTTAGCCAAACACTGCATCCTGTGTACTTAACTTATTGTGGCATTTTTATTTGTCTTGCCTTATCTTACAGGGAAACTTCAATTCAACAGAATGACTGTAATATAGAAATAGTGTTAGAATAATTAATAGATAGTAGTGATAGCTGCAGTAGTAGTTTTCATATTGAAGACTCCATTACCAGAAACATAAGTGTGCTCAAGAGTTTAGGGATTTGAAATATTTATAGAAGTGTTAATTTATTTAGTTAATGCTCATACAAACTGAACCATTGACTTGGTGAGACCTAGAAAAGTTTCCTTTTCCCAATAGGCGTTTACAATATTCATATTGCCCCCTAAAATGTTTTCCTCTCATTGTTTTTTCAATGTTTTCATTTTATACCTTTGTAAGTCAATAAACAGTTATGTACCAATATATTGTATGTAATAGCAGATTTTACACTTTTGGGACGATCAAAGTGTGTGAAGAAGTTCTTGAAGGTTGTGGAACTGTTAAGCATATTCAAAGAGTTGGTTAAAATGACAATGTAAAATGGAAGGTGAGTCTGAGTCTTGAGCCCTGACAAGTGTGTACTGTTAGGGTTGTGCATGCTGTTATCTTTGTCTGATCACCGGTAGATTTGCACAGCACAATGAAAGCAGCCTTGTGATGGTGAATACCAGAGGAGTATTGTCATAGTGATGCCTTTAGTGGCTTGTGCTGATCACTCTTACTTTTCACACCGTCACCCTGAGGAAGCTACACTCACCCACGAGCCTCATATATAGTGCAATAAATCTTTGCTAACATAAGCATTGTTTTTTTATCACCTTCATAATCTATCACTGCTTTAGATATGATGGTAATCCATGAGATATTACCAGAAGTGTTGAATTGGTGCATGTTTTCTTTTTTTGACAACAGATGGCAAAGTGAATACCATTTTGACCAATTACGTAAAAGAAATTGAGTCGAGTAAACAATTATTTAATATCAATCAGTTGTGAATGGAAACTCATAGTTCACAATAGTGTCATATGGAAGAGATTAATAGGGACAGTAAAAAGCATATTAAGAAAGGTCCTTGATAAGGCTTTTTGTGATTTGATGAACTACATGGTATCAAATTGGTTAGAATTCACTATAAGTGATAAACACGAACTTTCTAAACAAGAGGCGTCAATAAAATCAATGCTTTAACTCCTTTACAATTATTAATTGGCAGAAGATTGACATCCTTTCTTAACCAACTTTTATTAATGTATGGGCTAATTAGGAAAGCCTGGGTGTGGGTGTGGGTGGTAGTGGGCATGGAGCTGACGATGCTGCCCATAGCTGTGTGTGTGTGTTATTCACTGTTTGATCTGCTGCAGTCTCTGACAAGACAGCCAGACGTTACCCTACGGAACGAGCTCAGAGCTCATTATTTCCAATCTTGGGATAGGTCTGAGACCAGGCACACACCACACACCGGGACAACAAAGTCACAACTCCTCGATTTACATCCCGTACCTACTCACTGCTAGGTGAACAGGGGCTACACGTGAAAGGAGACACACCCAAATATCTCCACCCGGCTGGGGAATCGAACCCCGGTCATCTGGCTTGTGAAGCCAGCGCTCTAACCACTGAGCTACCGGGCCGTGTATGTGTGTATGTATGTATGTGTGTGTGTGTGTGTGTGTGTGTGGGGAGAGAGAGAGAGAGAGAGAGAGAGAGAGAGAGAGAGAGAGAGAGAGAGAGAGCCTTGGTAAGATACTGTTACGAACTGCCGCCCACACACACAGCAGGACCACCCACCCAGCAACCACTGGGCAAGGCAGGGCACCCAAGGTCCTTACTTCAGCTTCCTATGCCACAACCATAACTCACTCAGTGGCAGATCAGGACAGCATCTAGGACAGGGGCGGCACAGGGATAGCGTTGACGAAGGGTACATGACTAACGAGGGAAGTGAGGCACACAACTCACAAGACTCAGGCAGACTGACTCAGACAGGCAGGACTGGCAGGAAACACTTGGTACAGCTTCTTACGTTTACTTGGGTAACAACACAGTACAAACAGGCAATGCAGGGTATTACACAAGGCAAGTGCAGAGATGGAGAATGGGAGGGGGGGCAGAGACAGCTGCTGGCGGGACAGACTGGCCTCACGCAGGAAGATTTGGTAGATGCCGAGAGCAGGGACCGGCCATGCACCAGCAAGCAACTAGGCCCTAGAGCAGAGCGGGCAAGACAGCGGGCAAGACAGCTTGCAGGAACAGAGATGGCCGGCTTAAATACAGCCGCCCCACCCTTGCAATACTGCCATTGGCTCGCTTCTGAGCCAATCACCGCTGCTTTATCCACCTGCATGGCCATCATTTCTGGTCCCCATTCCTTGTCTCCCTCAAAATACCACCTCACTCCACAAGTAACTACCCCCCCCTCCCTGCACTGCCGCAACAACACATTTTAGTTTTCCTCTTCTTTCTATTCTTTCCTGTCCTTCTCTTCCTAACTCACTCGCTCGCTTACTCACCTGTATCCTCTCCTCCACCACCATAATTACCATTATCAGTTCCTCCATCCACCATGGGCACAAACACGTTTTGAAGGAAGGTTAGTCTGGCACCCAGGGTCACCCAAGCTGGCCACCCCACGGGACCTGACAAGCAGTGGAGTGGCGGCTGCTGGAGCGTTGGGGTGTAAAACTATATATGAATATTGTCTGTGAATTGGAAAGTGTTGGTGGTGGTGGTGTTAGTGTATTCTGTACTTGTGGTGGTGGCAGTATGTTGTCAGTGTGTTGTGGTGGTGGTGTGTTTGTTTGATGTGCATCATGAATATTGATTTACTGACTGGCTGGCTAACTGACTGATAGATTGATTGCCTTGCTAAAAGATTGATTGACTGACTGATGGCGCCGGTCCTGGGCACGAAAAAGCACCGAGGGACCAGCACGACGCGGTACAAAAATGCTAAAGAAGCATATAGGTGTGTGGTTTGCTTGCCCTGCACGAGTGTGCACATGTAGCGACCAGACAAGTGTGTAGAAAACTCACTGAAGACGAGAGAGGCAACACAATGTATATCTCACCCCACGCAGACATCCGTACTAGGTGGGTCCGGAGGCGTGTAGGTCGGGAAGGGCGTGCCGTCAGGGTCCCTCAAGGCGACATGACAGTAACGACACAGTAGGCGGAGGTTAATTGGCGAAGCAATAGATGAAGCCATTGTATCCCTTGCCTATCACAGACATTTCCGTTCATGATGGCGAAGGTGGGCAGGTGTAGATACTGGTGATGGTGATGATGGTGGCATTTACATGCTTGTGTAAAGATAGATAGATAAGCAGGTAATTTAATAGGTTGATAGATAGGTAAAATGGACAGCTAAATAAATAAAGAGATAGATAGATGGATAAAGACAGATAGATAAGTAAATAAATTCGACTATAAATAAGAAGATAGATGTGTATATAGAGAGAAAAATGTATATATTCCTCTACTTAGTATCATTTCTCTCTGGTTGATTTTCACAAACACTCGTATATCAAGAAGCGATTGAAATAGAGAATGAAAGATATCATAGTATGCCTTTTAAGCATCTTGTTTCTTGTCCTGTAACTAACACTTGCTGCCCAAGTAAATACAATACGTTTTAAATGTTTACTGCTTTGACAAATAACCATAGCAGGACACAAAAACTAATATAAAGATGTCAAAATAACGAGTAAATTGATATGTGGTATTTGTACAAGTGTATATTTAGTAACTCAAATACTAGATTTAGTTATTGATGGTTATCATAAATATTTCTAATATACACACATACTGCCTTCATAGATAGACCTTCTGCTGCGGGTTGAAGTGGCAGTAGTGATCTAGTGGTGGTGTTTGTGGTAATAGAGATGGTGAAGGTGGTGAACTCTGTTGACCCATACACACCCGCATCCAGCCATAAAAACACGAAAGACACTCTTATATACACTCATAAACACATTCAAAGTACTCCGAAACACATCCAGAATATGCCTATATACACCCAAACACACACACACACACACACACACACACACACACACACACACGCGTAGTGTAGTGGTTAGCATGCTCGACTCACAATCGAGAAGGCCCAGGTTCGAGTCCCAGGAAGCGGCGAGGCAAATGGGCAAGCCTCTTAATGTGTGGCCCCTGTTCACCTAGCAGTAAATAGGTACGGGATGTAACTCGAGGGGTTGTGGCCTCGCTTTCCCAGTGTGTAGAGTGTGTTGTGGTCTCAGTCCTACCAGAAGATCGGTCTATGAGCTCTGAGCTCGCTCCGTAATGGGGAAGACTGGCTGGGTGACCAGCAGACAACCGTGGTGGTGAATTACACACACTGTTGCTAATTACCAACTGTTTTCAGCAGCACCAGGCACCAAGCAGCAAGACAAGCAGTGCAAGCCATTACCACAAACCTCTACACTGCCTTATCTTTGTCTATTAAAGGTATTTATAAGACCATACACTTATTTTTAGGTTTCCTCTACATATGAGAGTGAAAGTAATACGTAAATATTGAAAAGGTGATAGGTATAAGGACCATTATATAGAAGCAAGACTTCAGTATTAACAGCTGATATTTGCTTCCTTCACTTACTGTAAGCCAATTATATATGTTAGAATGCAGCCACTACTTGAACATTTCATATTCCGTGGTCAAAACATCTCGGATGTTTCATCCTCCTGTGGTCCTCCACCCATCGCACTCCCCCAGGCAGCCTGTGGAGACAAAGCCTTTTTTTTCATATATTTCCTAACTACTATTACCCTTCCATGGTATGCTTTTTATGGTTTCTATAAATACTTTGTTGTGTTTGAAGTGTGTTCCGCACCTTTGCTTAGCTAATGTGTAGTGTTTAATGGTCTTTTATACTGTATATATGAGTCTTCTTAACGGTAAAAAAAATTTCATCTCCCATTTGGAGCTTTTTTATTTGAAGCTATAACGGGGTCTTTATGGTATCAAAGAATCGCCTATGCCTTTTAAATGTAAAATCAATCTATTGAGTGAAATATGTGGACTTCAAAATGATGTTTGGTGCTGTTAAAAGTAACTCTTATTTTTCTCTATTCTATTTTGCTCACGTCTCTGCTTCTCAATCTAGTTTTGTGTAGAATACCTTAGAAGATAGATCAGATGCTGTGAAATGTGTTAAAATACTCACCAAGTGAAAACGGTTTGACTTTACAGGACGTTTTAGCAGAATCATAGGTGAAAATGTTTTTATACCTTTAAGTTTAACGTATTCAATTTAGACATTTGAAAAAAAAAACTAGTTAGGCTGGAGTTGTCTTGAAGTTTTGAATATTAGTTTAAGTATTTATCACGTCATAAAATAACAGCCATTAGGCTGTGGCTTCGTTTTTTCTATAAGTTATTTTTTATTATTAATTTACCAAATTTAGCCGAGTCACCGCTGTTCCCGTTCTCTCTTATGATCACAGCCCAGGTGGTGACTCATCATAATCCCAGGCTGGCGCCTCTCTTCCAATCCTCAAGGCCGTCAATATTTTTACTAATATCTAGTGATTTCTACGTGTTTTCGCGTGTTTCTATATTCAGGTGTATAGATGTTGATAGTAGAAGAATGAAAAAGGAGAAATAAAGGAAGATAAAAGTGAAAGAAGGAGAAAGGGAGAAGGAAGAGGAGGTACCAAGCCACAGTACTTAACTCTCCCTCCACTTCCTCAATATTTTGTCTAATATCTAGTGTTTTAATGTGTTTCTAGGATCAAACGTGTAGATCGAAGCAATAGAAGGAAGAAGAATGAGAAAAAAATGAGGAGGACGAAGAAGGAAGGAGAAATAGAGGTGAAATAGGATGAGTCAAGCTGTAATATTTAGGTAAGTGTCCCTATTAATCTTAACATTCTTTATAATGCATTTTGTTGGTTTTGAGATATATTTGATGTGTTTTAAGTGTTCAGTAGTGTTGAAGGATGTTTGGAATATTATAAGTATGTTTTGTGAGCATTTTGTGAGTTTTCAGTGTGTGTTAGATCTTTTAGATATATTTTACGTACCTTGAAAGTGGTGTGGAGGTGTGTTTGATATTTGGATGCCTTGAGTGTGTTTTGAGAGCAATTTTAGGAGTTATGTGGTCTTTTGAATGTGTTCTGGTTTAGTTTTACGTTTTTTAAGTGGTGGGGATGTGTATCATAGTGATGTTTTGGGGTTCTGTGTGAATTATTTGAGTATGTATTGGGTGTTTCTAGTGAGTTTTGTGTGTTTGGAGGCATTTTCATCTGTTGTATTGTGTTTTTTAGTGTATTTTGGAATGTTATTGGGTATTTAAGTGGTTTGAGTGTGTGGAGGCGGGTGTCTTGGGTGTGTGTATGAGTGTGTTTGGTATATACAAGGTGTTTTTGTAGGTTTTCAAGCCCTGAACAGGCCACTTCAGAGTGAATGGGCCTTATAACAGATGTCATTCATCAGCGAGTGCAGGTGACGACAGGCAGAGTGAGATGGGCGTGGCGGAGGCTATATAGGCGATGAGTTCACGGCGCAGGTCAGCCATGCACACTGTCAACGCTGAGTGCCAGCAGTTGTTCACCAAGGTCAAGTGGCCTCTATCTCCGTGTTCTACCCTGCAAATGTCAGTGTACAGGGGTGTGGTGCTAGTTGTTGTTGTTATTGTTGTTGTTGTTCTGATGTTTGTTGCTATAGTTGTTGATGTTTTTATTCTCTCTCTCTCTCTCTCTCTCTCTCTCTCGCGCGCGCAGCAGCTGCAGTAGTCGTAGTGGTAGTAGTAGTAGTAGTAGTAGTAGTAGTAGTAGTAGTAGTAGTGGTAGCCAAAAAAAATCAACATTTAGGCCAACTCTCACCTGATATTTATTTATCCATCATTTAAATACATATTTGCATGTACATGTTTACATCTACACGCACATGTATATTTACAGTTGTACATGACCTTATTCAGCCATACGTTTTCCCCATATACAACTTTCCAATTCTCACTTAAATCCACCAAAGCTGGAAAACACTGTACTATTATCTAATCTTAATGCATGATTTGCCTTCTACATCTTCGTGCCACGGTATGCCACTACTATTACGAGTATTTTAAGGTCATATAATATGCTAGACAGCTTCGAAATATGGACATAAGAGGGAAAATAAGGAGCGTAACTTGGGCGTTCCTATGTATTTTCATTGGACGGGCATCAGGGCGGCTAGCTGGTATTGTTTTGGGTGTAAGGGGAAATAGGGGCAGCAGCGGGCCAATAGCGCGCTGGCTTCACTTTTGTGGCGTCATGCCCAAAGACAGTACAGGATCATGCCGCCTTCTCCCTTCAACCTCCTCCTCGCTTGTTAAACTTAGGGAGTGGTAGGCTCGTTTCCCTGTGGTGTAAACAAACCATAGGCTCGTCTCCCTTGCTGAGTGTAAACAACACCCTCGGCTCACAGGAAGTTCCTATCAAGTTTGCTTCATCCTTCTGCAGGCCCAATTTCTTCATTTTTTATTAAGTGGGCGCCAGATCTAGGTAATTCAGGAGGTTGTATGCACTACAGGGTATTAGTTTAGAGTACTGAGGTAAGGGAAGCCAGGCCTGTATGGGAGTGGGTGTTGTCCTTCCAAGTGAACCAGCTACATGGAGGGATATGGTACATATTTAATTGAATTACACGGCGATATTTCCTCTTTTCCCGGTTAAAATAAAGCTAAATATTGACTCTTACCTCACCAAATAAACATTTATCTGCACTACTGCTGCTGCTGTTTTTATGTTTTGATGGGGGTGCCTTGTAGTTCTTGCTACCGCTAGTAACCTTCTAACGTAGCTTAACCTATCTAAAGCAAATTTGACTAAACCTACTAACTTAATTAGACCAGTAAATATGAAAGTGCAAATAAGAAGCCAGGAAATTTTTCAAATGAATGATAGCATTATAAACAATTTGCCACTCATACCTACATATGCACTTCAAATTACTCTAGCTAATGAGGGCATATTTGTACAGTTACACAAACAACTCACTTCTGGATGAAATTAACTTTTTCTGGTAGGTTTCAATCTGTTTTGAATACATATGCACTTCATTTGTCACAAAGCTGTAGTTTTTTTTTTTTTTTTTTTTTTACCCCTCCCACGTCTCTTACAGAAAGATGTTTTTACGCCAAAATGAAGAATTTTTTTCCTGGTATATTTTGACCTGTTTTGAATGAATCTGCACTAGTCTAACCTAAACCCAACCTAACCTAATCTAGCAAACATAACCTAGTTGAGGCGACACACACCACTGATATGTCTTCCTCAGAACAAAATTAACTTTATCTAACACAATTATATGGATCTAACCAATGCAAACTAGCCTAACCTAACTGGCAATGCTAAAAAATTCATGTAAAGTCAATACCTTATTTTGTTTTGTAAAATCTGATGATAAAATGTATTTGATCAAGGCAACATCCAGCCTGGTCAGACATCTTCCAGAGACTGAATTCAAATAGAGTTGCTTCTCTTCACAAACCGCTCTCATTGGCCAGATTCATTATGTGTTATTTTTATTGGTCAATTGCTGTATACCCAAACAAAACAACCAGTCACCATCATTCATTTCACGCATGAGCAAATAATGTGATAATATGCACACATGAATGAAAACACGTAACAGTGTTCTTCAGTACCCATCAGTCCATCACATGGACGGGTGTTATTGACTCTCCCCCAAAAGTGGTAAATTTTTTAACATTTTTATCAACATTATAAACAATCTGTGACAAGTATGTATGGGTTCAAATTACTCAGAATGAAAAACTCTAGAAGATGAGAAGGGTAACAAAAGCCATGTTGCTGTTGGTATAAGAGTAAAATAATACCACAACAATTATGACTTAGAAACAAATGAATCTCTAAATATGAATTAGTTTTATTGAATTTTTAAAAATACCCCAATTTATTGAATTGATTTAGGAAAAGAATGCCTTCATCCACCACATAATATATGGAAGAAACATTTGATTATGAGAATTATTGGATGTTATTATCTTTATGTGTTTTCACCACGAAGTGTTATGAGAAAAGAATAATGTTAGCATCTTCCTCACCACCACCACGCTGCTGCTGCCTCTTGGGGACATTGGGACACCCTGCAGACGAGGATGGCGCCTACTAGGGACATCAACGTGGTTAAGCTTGCAGTGGAAATGCGGGCAATGGACTCCAAGACTGTGCCCTTCCTTGGAGAGTTCAGTCTGCAGGACCCTCTGGCAGCATTTATTGCTGTAAGAACATTGTATATATTAAATGAGCTCTTGTGAATACAGTGTGTATTTTGTAGGTAACAGTTTCTGATCTGTAGTATCTTTGTGATATTTTGGTGATTGTAGGGAGACAATGGCGTGGTGGATAAGGTGGTGAGCGTGGGATCGGGCAGACGTTCACGTGTAAGTTGGAATCCCACCACCTACTGCTTTGAAGCTATGCCATTTGTTGAGTGGTTTAAAGTTACCTACATGTCACCATGATACCCAGGCTCTAGGTGGTTATGCTAAAGATGCGCTTAGGTGGTGATATAGGCCCGAATATGGGTACCACTATAAATGAAATTGCCTGGGTGGAAGCTTAACAGCACTTCCCACACATACTCTTCAAGTATGCCTACAGGTGTTATAGGCCATAACATAGATAAAAAAAAAAAATTTTAAATTGTAACTAAGGGGGGTTTTAGGGAATGAGAAGTGTCTTAGTTGGAGTTTGACATAACTCAGTTAGGTGAACTTAATTGTTTACTATAGTCTTTCATTGGAAAGTCTGCCACTCTCATGGAATTCCCTCAAAGATTACTATATATGTATATATATATATATATATATATATATATATATATATATATATATATATATATATATATATATATATATATATATATATATATATATATATATATATATATATATATATATATATATATATATATATATATATATATATATATATATATATATATATATATATACACACACAAAATATTACTGGGAAAAATATATATTGATTTATATTCTGATTCTAGATTATGTTAAAGACCAGACTAAATTCTCTCTATCCTTGGTAGTTTTCCTTTGATAAGTATATATATATATATATATATATATATATATATATATATATATATATATATATATATATATATATATATATATATATATATATATATATATACTTATCAAAGGAAAACTACCAAGGGATAGAGAGAATTTAGTCTGGCCTTTAACATATTCTAGGAATCAGAAGCAAAATCAGCACATATTTTTCCCAGTAATATTTTGCAACCTTGCCCATCATTCATATAAACAAAGTATTCAAAACACTGCCACAAATCAGATCATGAGTTGAGAGGATTTCTGAATGCTTCCTGGCCATCCTTGCAGGAGCTGTGTGTCCACTGGAAGGTAGAGCATCCAGAGAACTTTGCCCTGCAGTACACGGAGCCGTCTGTATACTATGTCACTGAGAAGAACAGAAGCAAGATAAAGGTGAGCAGTGCATCAACTTGTGCTACTTTATAGTTACTGTAGTATCGGAGGAAACATTCATGATCAATTGTTGAGGTACACATGACTTCTGCAGTGTTTAGCATCTTATTCTCAATTATAAATTCTTTGGCCTGCTAAGAATCTGTTTGGAGATTGTTGGATCAGATGGTTTAAGTTTAAGATTAAGGAACCAAAGTACAGTGATTTATTAGATTTTAGAATAGTTTGTTATGACATCACCATCTGAGACAACTGAAATGTACTTAACATCCGTCATTTCCCTGCAGGATGGCACTGTGCTCCACTTGGTCTTCTCGGCGGGCAAAATGGCGGAAGATATATTGCTGAAACTTCGCAAGACACCTGATGAGAAAAAGGATGCACTAGAGAAGTTGGTCCGCTTGAGCAGTGATCCCACCTTTGCCAATGAATTCATTGGAAAACATGTGAGGTTGATTTTATTTAATGGTTGCCTAGATACCTGAATGTATGTTATGGTTAAGGTCTATGAATGGAGTTTGTATTTGTGTTATATATTTTTCTATTTATTTTTTTAAAATTTGGTATTTTATGTTGATTTTTTTGTACTGGAGATAAAACTAATAAATTTTTTGCACTTAGAGGATTGATAAACTTTAGTGTCAGGGTTCAGGAAAATATTTTCTTTCTTTTTAATTTTTCAATATATGACAAACTTTTATGTTGTTACTTTTCACACACAAAAGATTAGAATTTATTTGTAATTTATTTATACAAGAAGTAAAATTTGATGTTATCTTCCTTGTCCTCACACAGAGAATGAACTTTACACTGTTTACTTTTTTTTTCACACTGGCTGTAAACTTTTGGTACTTTCCTACATCTTAAATGAATTTCTATGTTAGTATCACACAGGATTCTAACTTTATTTTTTTCTATTTATTTATATCTTTTACCACAGGGAATGAGTTTTCTGATCACATGTTTGGAGATGGCCAAGCAAGATTCCCCCATGCTACCTCTCATCCTTTCTTCATTCCTGGAGCTGATGGACCATGGAATAATGAGTTGGGACAAACTGGAGCCAACGTTCATTGAAAGAGTAAATATACAACCAGTAGCCCAGGTTTTCCAAAGTATGACTGTCAGCCTAATGAAATAAAACTATTGCTGATCATATATGATGCGAATGGATTGTCAAGTGCCATAACTTAGAAATTATGGTTTCCTTTCATATAACCTTATAAGCTGTGATATACATAGTATTTCATACAGAAAGTAAAATTATGATCTATTGTTCTTCAGGTGTTTTTCTATCACATTCACTGTAACTTGATTTACAGGTTGCCATGTATATTAATACCCCCACACCAGTTGATATGAGGACACTCAACTCTTCCCTCACCATCCTAGAGAACATTGTCCTCAACAGCCAGAGGAAGTATACCATAGTTGAAAAGCAAGTAACCATTCCCAAGTTGCTGAACCACATCTCTAGTAATAAGGTATGTATATCCAGTTATAGTGACAAAATATTGTTGTAGAACGATAAGATAAACTGTTTTTCATTCATAGATGTGTTCTTCAGAAGTGCTCTTGAATGATTTAGAATAATATGATATAGATAAGAAAATAGATAAACATGCAGATAAATCATGAAATATGTTCACATTCTTATTGTTGAGTTTTCAGAAAGGTGAGATTCATCAGGCAGTATTGGCTCTGGTTAATGCACTCATCCAGAAGTCAGAGCCACAGAAGAAGAAGTGGTGTGCCACCCTCACCAACCGCCAGCACCGCACCATTATCTATAACAATGTAGTTCTGATGCACAATGAGGTGGGTGTCAAGCAGTCACTCCTTTCACTGTAATACAACAGTACATAGAGAAAACAGTAGAGTGCATCATTGTTACTTTTTACCTGTATTTGATACTCACTAAGGAAGGCACTTAAATTTGTAGTCCTTTTTCCCCACGCTGCCCATTTCTCTTATATCTTTTTACTATGACATAAAACTGTTTCAAGAAAGGAGTATTAAGACACTCGCCCAGAACTAAATTCCCCAATTTGATTGGAACTCTCTTCTGAATTTTTGTGGTATGCAATTAAGTGACAAACTTGGTTTTATAACTTATGGCTGATCTTTTATTATTAGAAAATGAAAAAACACGTATGCCAATAGCTTAATAAGTGCATGTAGTCTCTAAGCATTTTGCCTTGTTACTGCAGAGCACATCAAGTGGGTCAGACTTGGCACACCAGCTGTATGTGTTGGAGCAGCTCCTCCTGAACCAGTATGAGGAGCGCATGAACACCTCCATGGACGTGAATGACCAGGATGCAACAGAAAAGATAAAAGAATTGAGAAAGATTGCTTTTGAGTCAGATGGAGAGGTAAATATCATATGCATCCTTGAAGACAAAAAGTATCTGATCTGTAGTACAGAAAAAATATGAATGTGAAGAGAGATGGAGCTGTGGAACACCAAGGCACATGTCATTTAGTACCCACTATGATGAGACAATGAAATTATTATGGAATTAGTTATGTAACTCATAATAATTTCTCCAAGCTGGCACAACATATTGCCAACAATAATTACTCTTAAATTTACCTTAATGTAAACTGTAAATACAGTAGTTGATAATTCCATCTGACAATTCCAATTTAGGTGAGAAATTACCTTTAGTAAGTAGCTAACATCAAAGCAGAGTGATACTCAAGCAGCTGGCAGATAAGATAGAGATGCTCACCATGTTGAAATTTTTATAATTTGGTTTACTTTGAGTCTATTCATGTATGTGTATTGATTTGAAAACAGATTGTTGAACAGTTTTCACATTATTATTATTATTATTATTATGTTTTGTCCCACCTACAGGTTCCTTCTGGCATCACTCCACGAAGACCTGAGTACAAAAAGGAGTACAAAAAATTGGGTTTCAAGAATGACATCAATCCAGCCCAGGACTTCAAGGACACTCCCCCTGGAATGCTTGCCCTGGACAACATGATCTACTTTGCTCGGAACCACACAGACCAGTAAGCTCCAGATTGGTTGTGTCACTTGTTGCTGCTCTCTTTTCATCTTCAGAAATTTGTTACTGTAATTGTGTCTGTTGTGCTGCACTCCATATAAATGTCTGGTGCATGTCATTGCTCAAAGGTTCATATTTCTTTTATATTCCATACTTGTTCTCCTTTCATTTATGATTCTCTTCAGTCTTCTTATTTTCCTTTTCATGATCTTATGCCAATATGTTGCAAAGTATTGAAATTCCTTCACTTCCTGTTTTGATTCTATAGGGATTTATCGATACAACCATGTCTCATACCCTTTTGAAATCCATCTCTTTTTCCTCACATTTGCCATTTCTAGCAGACAAAAAAGTTCCAAGAATAGACATATACAAGAAGGCATCAAGTAGACAGCATCTTAAACCATTAAATTTTGTCCCTGCAGATATGCAAAGCTGGTGTTAGAGAACTGTTACAGAGCTGACTCCCACGAGTGTCCTTTTGGCCGGGCCAGTATAGAGCTCACCAAACTGCTCTGTGAAATTCTTAAGGTATATGTGCAAGCAGTATGGAAAGATTAATTAACACTGATACTTTGGTAGTACTTGTCATTTATTAAATTGTTAATGGTTGTTTTTATTATATTAAAGGCATCAATCATTGGATGCCATCATCATTTTATAACTACCTGTCTGTCTAGCTTTCTCTGATATTGCACTTCTTTTGGGAATCATTCTTCAAGTGGTTAATCAAAGCAGTAATGCCTCCACCTTGCCCTCTTCACATATTCCCTCCTTGTTGTTTCAAATGTTCATCCTTGCTAAAATGCTTTTGTACACATGTTTTCTTGTACCCAGTCTTGTCACTTTCCAAGTGATCTTAAACAAATATACATTGTCCAGTTGTAATCAAGGATATATATAGAAAAGATGTAAAATGTTTAACTCTAACTTATATGAAAAATCTTTATGTCCTTGATCTTAATGACCATCATCAATAAACATCCTCAAGGAAAACAACATTGAAAAAAATGAAAACCAAAAATATTAATGCCATTTTGTATTTGTTACAAATGGACCCTCCTACAGATAGGAGATGTGCCCACTGAGCAGGGCCAGAGCTACCACCCAATGTTCTTCTCCCATGACTGCATGTTTGAGGAACTCTTCTCCATCTGCATTGTCCTCCTTAACAAAACTTGGAAGGAGATGAAAGCCACTACAGAAGATTTCAGGTAAAGTGCTGTAGAAATTTTCTTAACTTAATCTTAATCACTGATGTCATGGAATGCTCTAGTATGCATTTAAGCCAGCTTTATGAGAAATTACAGTGTCGACCGGGGAAAATCGGACCGTCCAACGAACCGGTACAATTTGGACCACCTCATTCTTATTTACAATAAATTCATATATAAATTTCTTTTTAAAGTTTTGAGCATTTCATGATAGAAAGTAACTATTTTCACATTTCTTGTGCAGGTTTGATAAAAAATCGATACAGGAAAGAAATTACAATTATATGACTGAAAGCACTGAATCGTAGTAAAAAAAAAAAATCAGCGGTTTCGGCGAACTTTGTTGTGGCGGTCAGACGCGGCTAACTATCCTCTTCCAAATTGATGATTATAGAGTGTTGTACCTCTACTTTAACATGATTTCATCAGCAATACTTTATTTAGCTTCGTTTTCTCACAATTAACGCTCACTTTTTGGTTCAATTTACCCTGGTAAGGAAAATGCGGCCGGGGGAAATCGAACTGGTAGTTTTTAGTGCGCAATTGTTTATATTTTGAGAATATGCATTAATATTTTGACCTGTGCCATGTTTGGCTTATAAAGGGGATTGCTTAGACTCATTATATACCCAATAATGATTATTAGGATAGGGTAATTTAGGGAAATTTTTAATGAAGACTATAAGCCTATAAAGGACTTCAAAAGCTAGGAATTGTCCGCTCACACTCTCTCTACAGGCTAGCGAGCGATAGCGAGCTCAATAATCTATAGAAAATGAATGTGGAAACCAATGAGCAGTATTTTTATACAAAAAATCAGCTCCCTGTTGCTCGCTAGCCTGCAGAGTGGGAAGGAAAATTAACGTGACCAGTCTTTTGACACCCTGAGCCTATACCCTGTTTTTACTCAGCTGATCCTCTTTGTCTGCTAGAGTGCCCATTAGTAATATATATGCATATAATCTGCTTATTATATGCTTATGTATCACTTCATAGGGACCTTATAAAAGTACCTTTCACATTCAGAATAAATAATCTTCTTACTGAATACAATAACTTCAAGTGTTACACCAAAACATTGGCTAAAGTAGCCAAGTAAATGAGTAGGCTATGTAGTCTATGAGTAACAGTTTTTTGTTCTACACTGTTTCTTGCCATTGATTTTGTTATTTTGAATGTGAAAGGCTCAATGTTTATGAAATAAAACTTTTTTTTTGAGGAATTATATCCATTTTATATATATATATATATATATATATATATATATATATATATATATATATATATATATATATATATATATATATATATATATATATATATATATATATTTATTTTTATTTTTTTTATTTATTTATTTATTTTTTTTTTTTTTGCATTTATAAAGGGTGGTTCAAATTACCCCATGGGTGGTTCAGTTTACCCTGGTGGGGGGGTTCACATTACCCCATTTTTTTGATAACTGTGAACCACACTTATTACTTCAAAGCTGAAGAATCTGCTATGAATGATTTTTTTTTTTTTGTTAGTGATTTAAAGGCAATAACTTGCTTATGTTTTCATAAAATTTTTGTAAGTTTATCTTAATAAGTGTGGGAGCAGTATCAAAGTTTGTCAAAACCTGGTCCAAATTACCCCGGTCGACACTATATTATGTAATAGCGTGGTTGAAAACAAATTAACACAAAGAAGAGAGATGTGTAAAATATTTTTTGCAGGTGACAAATATGATATTGTTCATCTTGCAATGACCCAAACACATAAACTCCCAAAGAGGGAATGAGGATGTAAAATGAAAGGATGACTTTAGAATTGTTTACATTTTAATAATTGCACTTCTACTTCTAACTTCGACCTGAACCTCCCAGCAAGGTGGTGAGTGTGGTGAAGGAACAAATCAAACGTTCAATATTCAAGCAACCCTCAACCTTGGATGAATTCAAGAAGGAAATCAACAACCTGACATACGCTGGAATTGCTGAAATCTGGCGGCAGGAACGACTCAACAACGAGGAACAGGAGATGCAGGCGCCTCCAATCAAGTATCTATCTCTCTCTGTTTTGTTTATTAAGTATTGTTCAATATTGCTTTTTTTTTTTTTATTCTCACCTTCATACTTCTATAATCTGCTGATCATTAGGGAGCCTTGCTTATAATATACTACTGCATTTGTGTACAGAACTGAATAATGGAAAAAGGAAACTGGTCAGTGTTTGTTTGCTGATGACACCATCTTAGTGACAGATATTCAGGGAAAGCTGCTAAGATGCTGACTGTATTCAGAAATATGTATTCTAATCTATCTCACTGGTGAAGTTGTGGTGAAGAACTTCTGATTTGCTCCTTCTTTGATGTCATCTCATATAAAAAAAAATGCTGATTATTATTCTAAGAAATATATATGCCATATGCGTGCTGTCTCATATGTTAAGTTTTAATTGCATGAAGAACCAAGTTTCATAAATATGTACAATACAATTAGTAAGTTGAAAGTGTACTGCTTTACTTAGTAAGTTGAGAAATGGATAGTCAAATTAACTTCTTGTCTCATGTTGGATTGTGATTGCTGGAAATGCCAAGTTATATATATATATATATATATATATATATATATATATATATATATATATATATATATATATATATATATATATATATATATATATATATATATATATATATATATATATATATATATATATATATATATATATATATATATATATATATATATATATATATATATATATATATATATAAAATACAGTAAAATCATCAAAGTAAGAGATTGCAGGCTTACTCATTATGTAATCAAGATTGTTTTGCATTGTATTGCGTTGCTGTGACTGCTGTGCACCCTCAGGGAGCTGCGCCGTGCCCTGGAGCCAGACATCCTGGAGCTGATCCAGCAACACCGCCTCAGGTTCTTGGTGGAGGGGACCAGGTTCAAGATTGCCCGAGGAGTGGTGAGTGTCAGAGCTCCAATGTCACTCTTAGTTATGCTGAAGTTGTATTGGTATGGCAGAACGTTAATAATGGCTTTTATGCTATTTTTCTTGCATTGTGTTTAACTGACTATATATAAAAAATGTAGTATCATGATTTATTTTTAATCTTTTTCAAATTGAATGATGCATAGTGATTTATTTAGTATAAGTTAGATTCTGTCATGCAGCATTTCCTCAGGTGTTTGGAAACTTTTACTTATACAAAATGAAAAGAAAGTACAAATGAACTCTGTTTTTACATATACTAATCTCTTCAGTTGATGTGTGTGTGTGTGTGTGTGTGTGTGTGTGTGTGTGTGTGTTATTTAGAATGTGTACCATACTCATTATGGGAAATGAGGATGTAATGAGATTATTATTTTCTTGTAAGATTTTTTTTTGGCCTGCATCATGGCAATTTATTAGTGTAATGTCATGGATGTTGTTTGGCAGTGCACTCTGAGTTAATTTGTTGATTCTGTTTTAACTCATGCAGAGGGCCAAAGACAAGTTCAGGTACTGTCGACTTTCCCCCAACCACAAGTTCCTCCACTATGTTGACGGTGATGAAAAGTCTGCCCCCAGCTTGGATGAGCAGTTCAAGAAAATCAGTATTGCAGACATCAAGAGTGTAGTGACAGGAAAGGAGTGTCCGCACATGAAAGAAAAAGCAGTGTGAGTGTCAGCCTTCTGGTTTGTGAGGTCAAGGTTATTTTTTATATGTCTCAGGAATCTGTTAGAATATATTGGCAGAACTTGTGAATGGGAGATAATGATGGTAACTTATGGTATGCAACTTTACTCCTCCAGAAAGAAGAATCCTGTCAATCTAGCTTTCTCTGTACTACTGGACAGTACAGAGACAACTAGTGTAGACTTTGTGGCACCAGATGAAAGGACATACAACTACTGGGTTGATGGACTGAACGCCCTTCACCGTAAGTGTTTGTGGTCTTGCATGAGAGTACCATTTTGAGTACATTTTTTTTTTTATTTATTTATTTTCTCTGTCAGAATTTGTACATGAAAACTGATCATAAGGAGACTTATAAAACAACAATAACAAAAAGATACAATTGAAATGGAGAATGATAGTGCTCATAAGACTATATAGAAATTGTAAATGTGCAAGAAACTAGTTCTGAAATTGTGTAAGTTGACTGCAGTAATATAAATCCTAGTTTCAGTTAATGCAAAGATTATACATAAGTGTATTGAAATGTTAGGATCAAGGAAGAATATTGTTAAGATAATATAAAAATCATTAATGTAAAAAGAGTTCATTCTAAAATCATAAAGCTGTATAAAACATTGCTAAGCTTTTATAAATGCAAACAAAGAGAAAATAAATTAACCCCACACATTCACTTCATAGGTCAGACAATGCCAAGCCCACAGACCTCAGCAGATCTGGAAATCCTACTGAACATGGAGATAAAGCTGCGGTTGCTGGATGCTGAGGGAGTCACCATTCCCTCCAGCCCTCCTCCAATACCTCCTCCTCCTCCCAACTACTCATTCTGCTACCAGCTGCCCTAACTGGAGACATTGTGATGGAGGCTGTGCATCCTTCATTCAGTAAAGTTATTTGGTGTGCTGTATGGTGGTGACTTTACAAGACTTTTCCTCCAAACTATATACAGTATTGTAGTATTTAATATAGGTAAACAAATCCTTCTTTATTTGTTCTCTCTTTTCTTCTTTAATATTACAAATCTTTTAGATAATAATCCCAGTGAATTAGTTTAAGTTTATGTGGTAACTGCATGGAAAAATTGATCATATCAATAAGTCATCAAGCCATTACATGATAAAAAGCCTCATGTCAGTGACAAATCTCAATCAGAGGGTTAGTTTGAGTACCTCAGGCAGTTCAGAGGTGAGGTGAGTGGCATCCTGCTGACCAGCAGGTTCACCTGTAAGTTATGAAGCTCAAATATATTAATAAGGAATTATGATAGTTTTCCAAGTCTTCATTTGAAAATGTATAGTAAACTATGTTACTCTGTTTCACATGATGGAAAATGTTCAAATTTGTTGGAGTTTTAAATAGTAAATATATTTTAATCTCATGAGTTGCATACATATATAGTTAGAGACGCCTTACATCAAGAATCAACTTTCAGAGCACACTATTCTATTCTTAAGGGAATTAATAAAATTTATGACATTATTCCTTTGTACCACATAACATCAACCTTCATTGTTATGTTGAAGACACTTGTTATTTTATTGTTACTTTTAGCCATTGAAAATGATAGATAGAGCTATTTTTTATGGTTAGGGCATATTGAGTCATGCCACAACACATTTGCTTATGGTGTTCTGAATTGTTCACATAAGTTTTATTGTACTGGTTCATCTTGCCAGAAGATTTGGTTCATTGTATTGATAAGATAAATAGTTTATGCAATTTTTTTTTTTTTTTTTTTTTTTTTTTTTTTTTTTTTTTTTTTTTTTTTTGTGGAGAGTGCAACACCTGCCCAGAAGATCTAAATAGTAATATTTATACCTGGATTGTGTGAACTTGCAATGACCTTGCCTTCAAGCTGCTGCTGCTTGCAGGGAAGGTCACTCAGGTGCTAGAACATACCTGTTATTTTGATGCTGAAGAAAAGACATAACTTTCTTTTGTGATATATTTTGGTAGTTAGATCATTAAAAGTACATAAACACACACACACACACACACACACACACACACACACACACACACACACACACACACACACACACACACACACACATTACATCTGATACCATTGATTTGTTTTTTTCTACTATGTATAAAATTAGGAATATTGTGATGAAAATCATCATTCTATTCTCCATTTTCTGTGGTTTTCAGTGGAAGCACTGTTAATCATAGGAAACAACCTCTTTTTAATATGTATTGTAAATGTTTCCACATCAAATTGTCTCTTGTAAGCCTGCTGTCTCTAGTATTTACACATCACACATCATCTTTGTATTCTTGCCTAAAATTAAATCATTGTAGATTCATATTCATTTTTACACATAGGAAACATGGAATAGTTTCTTAATTTCTATTAGAATTTCAGCACATTCCAGGGATCATTCCACACACTATTAATTGATAAGTGCACACACACACACACACACACACACACACACACACACACACACACACACACACACACACACACACACACACACACACACACACACACACACACACACACACACACACACACACACACACACACTTGTTTTACCTAATCTAAGACATGAGGTATGCTCATACACAACAACAGTGGAAAGTACCTCTCTGGTAATGTTACTACTCCTACACAAAGCTCTCTCTCTCTTTTTTTTTTTATTACTATTGTTTAAACAAAGTGCTATACCAAATTTAGTGTATGAAGAAATTTTAATTTGAAAGCTATTGTCATGTGCATAGTGAGTGGAACTTTATGAAAAAAAAAATGATGAAAATGTAAACATAAAAGTAACTGAATGCTATCATTAAAATAACATTCAGTCATTAATTGTAAGATTACACTGTGTATATTGTGATTATTTCTTGTCTCTATGCCAGATCCTGAAAATATGTTGCTGTGTAAATATTGCATAGTACTTGTGTCTTGCAGCATATATAAAGATTGCTCACTTGTATGATGGAGTTTAAGGAATATTTTCTGCATTGCTGCAGCTTCTGGTATTCATTTTCTGAAGCTTGGTATGTAGTACCGAGATCCTCTGATAGCGTCTTGTAATGGTTCAGAGATTTTTGGCTGCATGAAATAAGTGAAAGTAATTACTGATCATCACAGTTACAACATAACAAACTGGTCAATCTGTTTGTGCCAAAGTCTACTAGGTATTAATTTGGTTTTTAGCCATTAAGGAGAATTATTATGTACAGATACTACATAATAGATAAAGAACAATTTTATCTTTAGATTCCAATAGTATGTAGATCAAATTCATCTATATAAAGCATTGGTTTTACAATAAACTGAAATTGTATTTCATGATATTTTATCTCAATTTTGTTTATTTTGTCCTCTTTTTGAAGGATGCTTAATAACTAATTTAGCAAATTCAGATGAACCTTGAGGAAGATCCCATATGTACTCACAGAAATGAAAGGTTGACTCATTATAAGATGGAGAATATTCTTAGGTCAAATTCTTTTTACATAATGGTTAAGAAGTTACAAGATATTTAGATATGGATGGGAATCAGTGGCAAGTGGCTGCACACCCCCATTCCACACCATCTTGCTGATTACTGTTGCCATATGAATTTTGTTATGTTTTAAGTGTTATTTCCTATAACAATAGATCTTGTTCTCACATTTCTTTTGTTCTTTATTTATAAAAATCTTGGTGTGTAATCAAGGAACATCCTCAGGATGCCATTAACCACTATTGCTGTCCTGTTTTCCTCCTTCTGCCTTGGCACCTAATAGTTGTCTTTATTTCAGTATCCTTTAACTTTTAAATCATTGCATAAAAAAATATGATCATAGGACCTTTCCATTATGAATTACTAGTATATGATCTTCAATTTTTTGTGAATATGACTTCTCATTGGACACCCTGTGCACTATACTTCAAGCAGGACATTTTTCTGGCATGGAAAGGTTCTTATTCCAGGGAACTAAGTGCAACTCCCTTCTCTTCATACTGTGTTCCCTTAATTTGGGTTACCTTGTTTATGCAGGTATTCATTTTTTATTTATTTATTATTATATGTTAATGATTTTCCCTTTAACTTTTTTTTTTTTTTTTGCCATGATCATGTGTGTGTGTGTGTGTATGAAAGACTGAGAAAAGATTTGATTAGTGCTTTGTTTGATAGATCAGACCCTGTTAATTAAGATCAAGTTAAATTACAGTACTGTATAGCTGATGATTTTAGAAAAATACACCAAATGACTGCAAGTATATGATATCACTGTCTAAGTGGCTGTTAACTCTGTTTTCTCTTTGTAACAGTGAATCATGAAGAGTAGACACTGACACACTGCTCAAGAGGAATATAGTGTAATGAAGATTCTACTGAGTTACAGGAGTGATGGTGAGTGGTGATGGAGTTACAGTAGTAATGGTGGTGACAGTAGAGGTATAGTAGTAATGGTACTTAATGATGACAGTAGAAATTCAGTAGTTGTGGTAGAATGGTGAAAGAGTAAGACAGTGGTGGTGATTGTGAATTGTGGTAGCAGTGGTGAATTCTGGTTCATTTTATATTAGTAGTTAGCCATTGTAATGTGGTATGGAGATCAGTTAAAGATGCATGTGGCACATGTTATCTCTAGGATGGTAAAATTAAGGCCACTAGCTGAGTAACTTACCTTACTCAACATCCACTGTTTCTGGTGCATTTTTTAATTTTTTTTATTCTTAAGCCATTTAATCTTTGCAACTGACAGACTTTAAGGAGATCAGAGCAGTGAAGATTGAGAAAAGATGCTAAACATAGTGGAAGCAAAGTGTGAGGTTACTTGACTGACTATGACTACCAAGTAATTTAACTATTAGTACAATATACTGTACTCAGTTTCATTGAGTCTGTGGTAGTAACTTTGCCATCTGACCACATGAAAATAATACTCTCTCCTAGTAATTCATCTAAAAAAAATCTTATATAGATTGATTTTCCTATGAATAGCAACCAAATCTATTAGTATGATGATATTTACTATGTGCTGTAGTGTCAAGGTTTTCACTGGAAGATGCCAAATATTCAGAATATTGGAGAACCCTCAATAGTGATATTATTGCATATTTATAATTGAGAGATGTACATTTATCTACCTATAAATGGGAAAGAAAGGAAAATTAGTTCACATTTGGAAATTTTGAAATGATAAACTGTACCAAAAAAAGAAAGAAAAAAATGGCATTGTAGACTCCTGACGCAGACCAGCTACCCCTACATGACAACAACATAATTTTTTCCTGAGATGTTTTATGCACATTTTCATTGAGCCCTTAAGTGGTTGCATGGTCACAGCACTCCCTTGGAGGTAAAAACTGTCAAAGCATGTAATGAGGGAGAAAAAGTTACTTGACAAAATTCAGGCTCATGCATTATTCTGAAAGAATATTATTATTTTTCATTCCATAATCTTTATCTCAATTTTCCATACCAAACTATCTATCATCATGTTTGTCTGGCACTTTACTTGATCAAGGATAAGGTACAAGCTGATATCTGTGTTCTGTGTGTGTGTGTGTGTGTGTGTGTGTTACCTGATGTTACATGCCAAATCTCACATATCTTTATATGATTACCAATACACCAACAGATCTGTTTCTGTTTATTCTTCCTTTTTGTCTCATCATTCATATCACCAGTCAATTTACTTAACTGTTTTATTTTCTTTGTTCTTCCTTTCCCTTTCCATTGTGAATTAACGGCAGTAAAAGTGCAATATGTGTGAGTGTGTGGTGCTTTGTCTAAGCCACCATGTGAGATTGCTGACTGGTAAATTGGTAGATTGGAGATAGATACGTTTAGATAGATGTCTTGACTGATTTTAAGTAACTACCTATCATTGTCAGTGGTAATATATCTAATGGTCTCAGAGAACCACCACGGAAGGCTAAGTAGTGGTGTGAGTGGTGTCCCGTGGGGTAACATGAGCTGTTTGTTGAGTGGCAGTGAGGTTCCCTGAGGCCGGTGATGCAGCGTCAAATCTTCCCGGAAAATTATTGCTCTGTCAGTCATCAAGTCACTCTTAGAGGTTAACAAGGATAATGAGACAAGTGTGGATGAGACAGGATAATTTGCAATAGTCAATGATCTCTTCAGGTGTTTGGCCACGACTGTCACTGCTGGCTAGTGCTACAATGGAAGGCTGCTGATGGAGTGTGCCAGAAATGTGGGAGGGCTGCAAGAATGTGTAGTTTGTGGTGGGTGCTCTTGTCTGCAAGGAAGGTAGAAAAGACGGGAAGAGGTTATAAATTACATGAAAGGGAAAGATTGGAAATGGAGGTTGCATCTTCTTGTATTTTCTGCTCTTTTCTCTCCTAACTGCTCTTCGATTTGTTTTTTAATACTTTGATCTTTCTTCTACAAATACACTTTTTTTTATTTATTATTTTTCTTTTTTACTTCTCGTACCATTCCGCCCTTACTTTTCTTACTTCTCTCCTACAACCTTTTCCACTTTCCATTCCGCTCTCTTATTCTCATTTCTGCTCATGCTCGTGGTACAAATATAGGCCCGTTATGAAGAACAATAACTCAGGCGAGGACAGTGGGGCGCGAGGGAAGGTGTTACTTTAACGTGAATCAGATGCTGGTGCCTCACTTGCCTTATGGCCGAGACGCGGAGGTACCGATGTTCATACAGATTACAGATGCTTTCATGACTGGCTTGAACGTGTGCTCGGTTCGTCTCTACCACTGGCTAGTGGCTACACCCGCTCTTCAGTCAAACATTATTGTGATAATTTCTACGGAAAACGGAGAATGAAGAGAATACTATTATTCTCTTCATTCTCCGTTTTCTCTTTCTCGTTGTCTGTTTCTCAATTATCTGGGTCTTCGGTTCAGTTCTTTCATATATCCTCTTTCCTTCCATCCTCGTTGTTCGTGTTTCCCCCTCCCCACTCTCTCTCTCTCTCTCTCTCTCTCTCTGAATGTAATCTAGTTCCTTGTTTATTCTTATTTCTATATTTTTTTCGTCCTGTTGTAGTCTTTTCTACACTGTTTAACGTTCTTCTTCATTTCACTAAGTAATTATCCTTTATTTCCATTCTTCCCACATTAAGCCTTTTTATTCGTATACTATTTCTTCCTTTCCTTCACTTCTTCGCTCCCTACCCTTTCTCCGTTCTTATATTTCATCCCTTTGCACGCTTTTCCTTCAACCTCCCCCTTCCCTTCGCTGCCCACGCTCACAGGCGTCCATCACCGCCTCTGTTGCTGTCACGGGCTGCGTTTGAGAACGAGGGAGAGACGGCCATTGTTAGGGTTGTATTCTCCATTGTGATTCACTTCTTACAGACTGTTTTCTTTCAGCCTACATACAGTTAGAAAAAGAAGAAGGATGAGTTTGTCATCTGGTTCTGGGCACTTATCATTATTGTCCCGTTGTATGTATTAATGATATAGCTTTAGCTTATTTGAACTTTGTTATGTGAGTGCGCTTCGGTGCTGTGCTCCCTGTTGTTCACATCTGTTCTTTCATTGATTGCAAACAAGAGGTGGATTGTTGGATACACAGTACAGTGTTTGCTACAGTCTCTTGTGTGCTATCACACTAATTGCTTACAAACAGACGAGGGCTTATTATTTGATTTCAATATTTATTTTTACATAAGCAAAACAACCCAATGTTGTATATTTTTTAAACGGATGCATGCCTATAACAGCATTAAGTGAAACAAAACAGCCTCTCGGCACTTCAGATCCTACTTGGCGCCACTGACATTGCCACGATAAAAAAAAAAAAAAACTAGGTATTGTTCAGTTTAAGAACCGAAGACAAAGGTTATTTTCGCTAAATACTCTTCAATCAAATTAACCAATCTTTTCTGCTATGAACAGTGGCGTCGCATAGCCTGGGCATCTGGGGTTTTAGCCGCGGATATTTTTTCTTTAGCCCCGGATAATAATCAACTTGAGAAGAAATATAACAAAACTGTACATTAACGAGGCACTAAAGAGTAAAGAAGTTGTAGTTCATCATTTTCAGTGAATGCAACACAAGATCAACATAATATGATTTAATTTTAACACATTTTGAAGTTGCCACAAGGCTAAAGAAAGCACAAAAACAGTTTTTTTTTTTTTTTTCCCGGGAAGGATCTCCTAGACTTCCCTATAAGGGTCTGGGCTCAGCCCCCAATGTTTTCAGTCCCAAGAAATGCTCCTGGCTGTGAATGTATTGAATTAGTCTACTGACAACATCCGGCAAATAGAAATTGTAGGGCTGGCCAACTGATGGTACTTTACTGAACATGAATGAATATGCGCGGCGCTGCTCGTTACGGGGAAGCTTCTGTCCTTCGTAAGAAAGAAGCAGAAATGGACGAATTGAACCGTGATTTATGAAACAGTGGTCGAGATGAGTTTCGTAGCCACCAACGCGACGCGCCATGTTTACATTTATTAGAGGAAAGCGACCGACTACTCGTGAGTCGTGAGACTCGTGACCTATTTCGTGTTCTATGTGGACGGTGGCGTCGTTGGTGGTGCTGGGTGGTGTGGCGTGTGCACTGTTTTGGAGTAATACTGTTGAAGCAACTCAGCGGCTACTGGGGGTAAGTGGGACTGGCTTAGTAGACTTCATCCCAAGGAAATTTGATGCGGAGTACGATGGAAAGTTTAAGATAAGACTGATGTTTATAGGTGAGGAAGACATTTTATTGGTGTACAAGAGTTGTCTTGTATATGTGGCTAGAATATTAGTTTCCTTTTTCGACATGTTATTGTTTACGTTTTTTTCTTTCTTTTTTCTTTATCACTGAATGAAACAGAAGTGATAGCAATTAAGAAATACTCATTCTTATAAAAAGACAATAGAATGGATAGCGCACTTTTGTATAATCGTGGCTTGTTGTGACACGAGCCTGTTTTGCCAGCGCAGGGGACGTGGTAAATCTCTCGCTCTAAGTGACGAGATGAGCATTAAGCATGCATGCACCACGCGGAAATGCTTGTTGCCTCCACCCTCGTCTTGTATTGCAAAGAGGAAATTGTTTTGTGACAAGCTGTTTTGTGAAACGTGTTTTCTGGGTCAGCGTTTCTTTCGTGAGCTGTCACTCGCAGCAGAAAATGGCGGTCCAGGGAATCCCGCTTTGCGTCTCATATTTCACCTTTCAAAGTTTCCTGAAGTCCTCGAGTGGCGGCGTGTTTGGTCGCTGCTGGCCACGGATCACATCACGTACCACCCCAGCAAAGAATTCCGCTGAATTAAGTCTTCCCATACATCTGCCGTCAGATAGAAAAATCCTCCCCCAACATTTTCATAACACTATGTTACATAAAGATGGGTTGATTCAGATCAGGAATAGTAATCAGATGAAGAACCTCCAATAAGTAGAGGGAGAGTCTTAATATACTCTCTTATCTCCTAGGTATTAGTAGACGCATTAAAATTGATAGTAGCACCATCAATAACAACAATAATAATGACAAAAATAACAATAAAAACACCACCACCACTATCACCACCAAAAACAACAACAATAATAATGACAACAACAGCATCACCACCTCCAATCACAATACTAACCACAACAACAATAACTTGAAATATACAAAACAATCACACGTTGAAATATACAAAACAATCACACGTATTAAATATTCTCCAAAACCACACTGAAGCTTCCAAAATGCATCACCTCCATTCTAAACCCTTGCCGACATGCTCTTACACTAATCCTGCACTACACACAGGGCATAATATCCCCTCATTGTTTTCTTTATTAGTGGAGCAGCATTGTATAATAATAACTTTCACAATAAACCTTTCTCTTTCCTTAATATTCGGCAGCTGGAGGGAACTTGTTTTGTACGGAGCATCTCATTATATTTAGGTAGGCCGGGCGCTCCTCCTCTTCCTTCTCCTCCTCCTCCTCCTCCTCCTCCTCCTCCTCCTCCTCCTCCTCCCATGGCTTCCTCCTTTCTCCTCCTCCCCCGTATCTCCTCTTCTTCCTCTTCCTTTTCCTCCTCCTTTTCCTCCTCGTCCTCGTAAACAAATTAGCGAATTGCTCTGTTTTCTTGGTTATTTTCCTGATAACGACCGAGGCGTCTGTACGTTCCTTAAGACGATAAATGAACGTAATTACAGTGGAGTTTTTGTTAGTGCACCGTCTCTCTCTCTCTCTCTCTCTCTCTCTCTCTCTCTCTCTCTCTCTCTCTCTCTCTTTTGTGTGTAGAGAGAGAGAGAGAGAGAGAGAGAGAGAGAGAGAGAGAGAGAGAGAGAGAGAGAGAGAGAGCAGCTATGAGAAAGTTGACAGCTAACATTTTTCCTCTTTTATCAACCTTCGGCCACCCATCGTATACCTGAGAGAGAGAGAGAGAGAGAGAGAGAGAGAGAGAGAGAGAGAGAGAGAGAGAGAGAGAGAGAGACCACGTGAATGTTGACCTCTGGCATTTGGAAGCAAGGTGAGTGAGGCTAAGGACTGCATTATAAAACACTTCTACACAGCACCTCCACTATTTTCAAAAGTCTGGGCTTGAAGTTATACAGGTTTTTGAGTGTGCTTCTACGATTCTAGTGACAGATTACCAAGATATCTACTTTATTAGGAAAAACACTTGAGAATCCTGCTAATCATCTCTGTGTTCTGTGGTGAGAAAGCGAAGTGTTTGAGTGTCACCGAAGAATCATGGACGCGCCAAGCGAAGCAGATGCACTTGTTCAACTTGCCACCTCCTTACTCACGCTCCGCTTCTCCTCTCCCCGCTCTTATCCTCCTTGGCGTCACTTCCACTCCTCTTCATTAACCTCCAAAACCAGGCGCTCCAGAGTCTGTTTGCTGCCTCTTCCGCGATGTATTTTGTCTTGTGTAGTTTTCGTTCTATTTCATCACTTTATTGGTGGTGGAGGCGGTGTTAGTTTTTGGTGGTGGTGGTACTGGTGATGGTTACGTTGTTTCACTGTGGTTTGCAATAATTGAGAACTGTAAAGACCTCATATACAATTTTTATTACGCTCTTCTATAAAAAAGAAAATAAAGAGATGAAAATAATGTAATATGTAATGTGTAGCCGGTACAATGTTTGGAGGCTTTAGAACAAGAAAA
The DNA here is from genome assembly GCF_017591435.1 of Portunus trituberculatus. Lineage (NCBI taxonomy): Eukaryota > Metazoa > Arthropoda > Malacostraca > Decapoda > Portunidae > Portunus > Portunus trituberculatus. The sequence continues at coordinate 6,405,374 of NC_059275.1, forward strand.
TAATGTCTCGGAGTGGATAATAATCAAGAAAAGATGTAAACTAAAGAAGTAATAGGATTAGTGGTCGTATTTGTACCCGGCACTCCCACTCTTCACCACTGTCATTTTATTTTCACCTTGAGGTCCACTGTCCGCATTTAGAAACCTTCGCTCTTTCTTAACGATTATTTTCAAAGGCTACGCGTCTTTTTCCTGTTAATGATTTAAGTCTTGTTAATTTGTCAATGACTTCATAAAAACGCCACTGAAATCCCAGTTAACTTCAACTAGAGGCTTTTGGGAGTAGTGAATATGCTGTATAGAAATGTTTTTAAGATACGAACCCAGAGTAGTGACCTCACGCTAGAGAGACGGCAGCCAACTACTGCACTGAATAAAGACCATGGCTGCGTCTCTCCCAGGTAATTGTATAGCACGAGGAGTTCTTTCCCTTGATCTTCAAAACACGTTGTTGTTGTGGGTGGCGGTGGTGGGAGGAAGTCATTGTTGGGGTTATTTTCCTTCAAACTGCTACTCCTTGTTGTTATTTTCGATGGTTTTGTTGTTGTTGTTGTTGCTGCTGCTGTTGCTGCTGCTGCTGTTGTTGTACCATGTATTTTTAGTAATTCTGAGGTTAAATAATAATAGAAGTGTGTGTGTGTGCGTATTTTTTTTTTTTTTTTTACGTTAAGGCCTATAGCGCCTGTAGGCACACTTGAAGAGTATATGGGAAGCGCTGTTCAGCTTCCGCCCATTAGTGGTGCAGGCAATTTTATTAATAGTGGTACCGATATTAGGGCCCATATCACCACCCAAGCTCATCTTGGGTGTAACCACCTAGAACCTGAATACCATGTAGGTAACTTTAAACCACTCGACAAATGGCAAAGTGTTTAAGGCTGTACGTGGTGGGATTCGAACCTACCCGTGGACGTCTGCCCGATCCCACGCTCACCACCTTATCCACTACGCCACCGTGTGTGTGTGTGTGTGTGTGTGTGTGTGTGCCGCGCGCTCGCATATCCTATATTGGTATCCCTCGGCTAATGTGGCTTGGCTCCTGAGAGTTAAAGATGTGCCCAGGTAAAGGTAACAAGCAAATTAATCGAATTACTTCTCCTGGCTAGCCTCAGGACTTCATTTACAAGCTTCAGTTACCGAGTTACGAAAATACAAAAATTGAAGAGAAAAAGTAAAAGAGTAAAAAGGACACGAAAATAGAAAAAAAAATGGGATAAAAAAGTGAATCTGGTAGTCAATACACGTCTATATTCAAATGTACATTCAACTCTAAGTCTTTTCTTTGTTTGTCTTTAAGTGAAGGGAAAATGCTCGATATGTACTTTATATGTATCTTGACGGCAGAAGTTTGTAGATTCTCGTGTGTGTGTGTGTGTGTGTGTGTGTGTGTGTGTGTGTGTGTGTGTATTTTTCAGCGTGCTCCGTCGCCGCACAAAGTTACCTCCAGGGCGCGGGACGAGGCGTTATCAGCACCAACTCTTCAAAGTGTGTGAGTTGCCATCTGCAGGCTGCACTGCCGCTTCGATCTGAGGTGCCACGCCGGGGAGGGAAAAAAAGCTCCCATTTCCTTACAAATTTTACATCCCCCCTCTCTCTCTCTCTCTCTCTCTCTCTCTCTCTCTCTCTCTCTCTCTCTCTCTCTCTCTTCCATCTCATCATCATCATCGTTACTATCATGTTTCTATTTATTTCTTGTTCTTCGTGTTCTTATTTTCTTGTGTTTGCTGTTGTGTTCCTGCTGTGCTGGTGATGGTGGTGTTGCTGGTGCTGCTGGTGTTGGTGCTGGTGCTGGTGCTGATGGTGCTGGTGCTGATGGTGGTGCTGCTGTTTGTCCTCTTCCTCGTCCTCGTCCTCCTCCTCCTCCTCCTCCTCCTCCTCCTCCTCCTCCTCCTCCTCCTCCTCCTCCTCCTCCTCCTCCTCCTCCTCCCTCTCATATCTGTTGTCATGTCCTCTTGAAGTAGGTATTATTTGACCACATACCTTTTAGATTCCTCAAGATTTATTTTCCATTTATGAAAAAATTGCTTGTTGTGTCCTGGGTAACTTTATTGGTAGAAATGTTCAGATGACGTGTGTGTGTGTGTGTGTGTGTGTGTGTGTGTGTGTGTGTGTGTGTGTGTGTGTGTGTGTGTGTGTACGCATACGACGAATAGAAATACATCATATCTGTAACATTTATCCTATCCGGCATTAAATTTTCTTGGGCTAGTATTTGAAGCAGCGACATCCGCCACAACCTCAGGAGCGCTGTAGGAAACATTAACCCTACATGAACGAAAAATGCGATTAAAACAGAGCAAATCTTTGAAGTTTTGGCAAGTACGGAGGCTGTAGAATGAAAAAAAAAGATGTTTGTGAATGGTGAAAGAATGGTGTGACGAATAGTAGTGAAAGGATGAAATAATTTTCGCCTTTTTTTAAGTACGGAAAAGTCATCCAGGTAGAATACACTGACCCATTTAGAACGATGATAATAATAATGATAATAATGATAATAATAATAATAATAATAATAATAATAATAATTGCAGCAATAACGATAATAACAGTAAACACTCGAGATCAGCATCGCTTTATTGTGAATAGGCACATTAAACTTTGCAGCATGTTGCCATGAACAGTTGGATACTCGTCCCTGTTGTTTACAAGACGAATAATGTGCAATCTCTCTCTCTCTCTCTCTCTCTCTCTCTCTCTCTCTCTCTCTCTCTCTCTCTCTCTCTCTCTCTCTCTCTCTCTCTCTCGTCTTGTGTCTCATATATTAAGAAGAGAAGCAAAATGAGAATGCATTATTTGTGTGTATATTATAATTTTCCTTGTTTGTCTCATTTCACATTTTCGTCATTCCCTGAATTTTTTACTAGTTTTCATCTCTCTCTCTCTCTCTCTCTCTCTCTCTCTCTCTCTCTCTCTCTCTCTCTCTCTCTCTCTCTCTCTCTCTCGCACGTATAAACAAAGTAGTTCTATGGAAAGAAAGACATTATGTAACAAAGTGATGTAAATAAAAATACCATCAATTAGCTGTCACACATTTCATTCTACCGCGATATTTTTTGCATCATTTCATTGTTTTTCGTCGCGATCAAGGAGGAAAAACTGCAGTGGATAGTTGAGAGTCTGGAAAATTAGACTTACTTGGAAATAGTGAGAGATCGTGGTGTATAAAGACTCCCTTTGCACCGCTCACTATCAGTAATGTGCCCCTTTACTGTTTTTTATGTTCCCTCATGCATTGGTGATTGAATCTGTATGGTTGGGCCAATGCAGGGGACAAAAGAGAGAGAGAGAGAGAGAGAGAGAGAGAGAGAGAGAGAGAGAGAGAGAGAGAGATTACTGAAAGTGGTGGTTTATTGCTTATTTGAACGAGTGGTGTGTTTGTGGCGCCTTCAGGGACACACACACACACACACACACACACACACACACACACACACACACACACACACAGTAATACGCTTCGGCAATGAATTGAGGTAGTGAAGATATATCATTAATGTATGTTACTTATGGAAGCGATCAATAATAGCTTACGCGTGTTGACTGTGCATTGTACCGAGATTGTTAATCAGACATGCTGCTTTCTTCACGATGACTACTTCCCCTTCTTAGTCCTCGAAAAATGGTAACTTTGTTGAATGATTTATGAATGATCTGCTGCAAAGTTTATTAGTCTTTTTGCTTCTTTTTAACCCTTTCAATACTGGGACACATTATTACCTTGAGATTTGTGTACGATTAGAACCATTTTATTGACATTAGGATGGGTCTATTGTAGTCAGAAAATTAATGGCCACAGTCTTAACCCTTTTAATCTCCCATATGAGTAAGCAGATAGAATATAGAAACTCGTCATGGTACTGAAGGGGGTTAAAAATTAATTTAGAATGGGAGAAGCTACAAAAAGTCATTGGGCCTACAAGAAGCATGCCTTTCTATTTCTACCTATCATCTTTCGACTTAAATTTGTTCAGTTCTCTTTTAAAGCTTTCTGACGAATCAGCCCTTAATATAATCTGATTACTGAGTCTTCTCCATTCCTTTAACTATTCGAAAACCAATTCTTTCCTGTCCCTTATTCTAATAACTTTATAAGCATTGAACTCATTATTTCTTCTTGTCCTGTCCTTGTTTCTGACTTTGAGGGTCTGCTAATGTCAACCTTGATATTAACTGCTAATACTCTAATTCAGTGGTTCTCGAACTTTTCAAACTTGCTTCGGCGAAATCCCCTACAATCCTTTCACCCAATGTAGGTAGAACCCCACACATGTAGTTACAGTCACTATGGTCTCTCTCTCTCTCTCTCTCTCTCTCTCTCTCTCTCTCTCTCTCTCTCTCTCTCTCTCTCTCTCTCTCTCTCTCTCTCTCTCTCTCTCTCTCTCTACTAAAATGCAAATGATTAAACCCCTTTCATATTTGATTTTATCCATTCCTGTTCGTATTAATAAATAAAAATAAGGCTTTATCATATGTATATACATTTTTGCCGCGGAATCTTTGAAAGGTCTTCACGAAACCCTGGGATTCCGCGGAACACAGTTTGAGAATCAATGTTCTAATTAAGTCATTATTGTGATTTTCCAGCCTGCGACTCCACCACCACCACAACCTGCAGTCACTCCACCACCACGAGTGATGTCTGCAAAGACCACCTAGCTCCGACAGAATGACTCGCCTATTCAGCTGTGTGGAGGAAGGTAGGTGGACTTCACTTGAGTGTATGATTGGCGAAGAACTTCGAGTATTCATTCTTTTATTGGTTGAAATATCGATACAGAACTTTCCATCTGAAAGTGCTTAGCTGGATTCTGGAATCTGTCAGAGGCATGGAAAAATTGTGGAACTAACTTTTTTGAGTTACATATTATGAACATTTGTGTGTGTGGTGTGGTTGGGGGAGGATGGTGAGCGGGATCTCAGGTTGTTTTGAGAGGAGAATTAGTGGTGTTTTCCCTACTGTTGTGCCTTTCTTTGGTCTTGTTTGCGCAAAAGAATGAGAGGTAGAAGAAATCAGTAATTAGATTCCCGTATAACTGCGATTTTTTCTTTTAACGGAATGAAGGCTTTGGCTGCTGTAGGCGTGTTCCTGGAAGGCTGAGTGGGCGTCGTGTGGATTTATTTCTTGAAGGTATTTGCTGGATTTATTGCCATTGTTGTTGCTGCTGCTGTTGTTACTGTTTGTTGTTTTCGTTACATAAAGTTTGAAGCGACGGTGGACTTATTGCTGTAGGTATTGGGTTTTATAATAATCGTTGCTGCTACTGCTGTTACTGTTTCTATTGCCGTTACTATTGTTATCGTTGTTACATAAGCTTTGAAGTGACGATAATAGAGACTCCTGTAACATCTTCCTCTCTCTCGTGTCTGTCATTACTCTCAGTCAAAAACACAACTTCTTCATGATATTAAACTCAGAGAGACGATCTAGCCACGCGGGCGGTCTCCCTAAGAAAAGCCGCTTCTCATCACCATGCTCACTGCCATGCTGAAAACCCCGTCAGCTGCCGCCAATCGTCTGCAAGTCATCACCCACAGGGGCTGACGAGGACTGCATGTTTTTGAGAGGCTGGGGCGAAGAGCTCTCCACGCTCCACAACGTCCGTGAAAATAAAGCCTGAGGACGCGCAAGCCAAGGTCAAACTGGGTGCTATGAAATGAAGAGAGCAAAGATGTGAGAGTTGGTGTCGAAATTTGAGATGTCGAGAGTAGCTTGCGAGATAGATAGATAGATAGATAGATAGATAGATAGATAGAGAGAGAGAGAGAGAGAGAGAGAGAGAGAGAGAGAGAGAGAGAGAGAGAGAGAGAGAGAGAGAGAGAGGACCACCGGCAGAGTAACAATGTGCATTAATACCCAGTGAAGGAAGAAGACACGGGTTTCCATGTGAAGACAATTAGTTCCCTTAATAGATTTCCTTAATTTCTCCAGGGAGGTCTTGGTGTGGGCTGAGGCAAACATGTTATTTCTAGGGCACAGGAGAGGTTGAGTGAGGCTGTCTCCTTCCCCTCATTCCCCCAGTCCTCATTCTCCTTGCAAATTCCTTTCCTCCTCCTTTCGTCTGACCATCCTTCCTTCTTTCCCTTCTTCCTTGTTTTGCTCGTGGATTTCCATACATCACTGCTTGCTTTCCTTCTTTCCCTTCCTCGCCTTTTCTTCTTTCTTATATATCATCTTCTCCCTCTTTTTCGCTTTCCTCTGTAAAGAAGAGTGTTACAAAGCAAGTATTTTTTTTCACTTTGTCGTTCTCTTCCTCTTCCTTCTTCACTAACCTACTCTCACGTTTACCTCCTCCCTCATTATGTTATCTTCTCCTTCTCAGCTTCATTCCTTTCTTACTTTCCTCACTTACTTCCTCGTTAGGGTCTTGCTTCTCTTCCTCTCTGCGTTCCTTACCTTTCCCTTTCTCAAGAGTGTAATCTGCATATATTATTAGTTTTTATTTCCTTGGTCAAGTTAACTAAGGAATGCTCTCTCTCTCTCTCTCTCTCTCTCTCTCTCTCTCTCTCTCTCTCTCTCTCTCTCTCTCTCTCTCTCTCTCTCTCTCTCTCTCTCTCTCTCTCTCTCTCTCTCTCATATTGCAGTGTAGGTTTTTTTTTCTAGTCATGATTTAAGGATTTATTTTCCTTATGGCTGTGTATCACGCATGTGTGTGTGTGTGTGTGTGTGTGTGTGTGTGTGTGTGTGTGTGTGTGTGTGTGTGTGTGTGTTTCTGGCATGCTTTAGGTTTTATTTTCAATCACTTCGTGTGGGGAAAAAATAACTAATGGATTGAAAACCTCGCTCGCTGGCACGGTGCATTCAACTTCTTATCTGGCACAGCATTACACCGCAAAGTTTAATCAGGTTCGATTTGCAGACTATTATACTCGTAAGAACTTCCATCACTGTAATTCGCGTATACAAGCGGCAGACAGACGGGGGGGTGGAGCTGTGGCCTGACCTTATATTTGTATCTGATCCTGGATAAACGAATGTCACCTTAGTGCAGCAGTGGGTGGCGGCGATGTGTCGGGGCCTCCGCAGCTGGTGTAGGGAGAGAGGATCACTGGGTTCGATTATTCAGGGATCCGTATTCGGGAAGAGGATCACTACTGGCTTCACTGATTCTGGGGGTCCCTATTTTCAATTTTGTGGATCAGTGTTCTTAAACGTTTCGTCTATCAAAACACTGTGGGTAGAGTTACTGAGGTGTCCAGGAGTGTTTTCATGATTATAGTTGTAGATTAATATGAATTTCACATTAGGAAAAAAAAAAAAGACGCTCATGAGAACGTGACTTGTAATGTGTGTGACCTTTAAGAATAGTTTCGAGAATAAAGGTGGTGACATTCTTGCCCTTGTCTTCTGCGACGCCACTACATTTATCTATTGACTGAAAAGTTTATGATAATTATTCAAGTGGCATGTTTATAGACTGCGATAGGTCATGCTAAACTGTACCATTTCCTTGTACACTCTCACGCACACACCACGCACACCCGCCTGCCACTCATGACTTGCTCACTGAATGTTATCCAAGCAGGGACACCTGTTGGGAATATCACCTGAGTCATTGTTAACTCTACCGCAAAACAAAGAGAGAGAGAGAGAGAGAGAGAGAGAGAGAGAGAGAGAGAGAGAGAGAGAGAGAGAGACGGACGAACGGGCTGAGGAACGGACGGACAGACATTAAGATTGGAGAGGTAATAAGTAAGCAAAATAAAAAAATATTTCTAAGCCCTGATCTCCCTACAGCAGTTCCCGCCGAGGTGACCAAGCTGGAGCCTCAGATAATCCTCTTGACGCTCAGTAATTGATATGGGCGTCCTCGGAGGGCGTGTGTGGAGAGACTGGCGGTGTGGAGCAATGCATCCATTACCTCCTCATTTGTCTGGCTGAGTGACGGGGTGGCGGTGGTGGTGGTTACGCGGCGGCATCTCCAGGGACAACAGGGCGCCCTCATTGTGTTGATAGTCGGGTGTGGCAGTGGTGGTGACGTGGTTATGATTGTGATGATTGTGATGGTTTTGATGACGATAACAAAGCAATGGAGGAGGAGGAGGAGGAGGAGGAGGAGGAGGAGGAGCTGACGAGTTGTTAAAAGATCAAGAAACTCTGTGTCATTAACCTGTGTTGTGTTGGTGATAATGTGTGTGTGTGTGTGTGTGTGTGTGTGTGTGTGTGTGTGGTTATAATGATACTTAACGATTTTAATACCGTTTGATGATGCAAATAGTTTTATATTTGTAGTTTTGCTTTTAAATCTATCTATAGCAAGGTCTCTCTCTCTCTCTCTCTCTCTCTCTCTCTCTCTCTCTCTCTCTCTCTCTCTCTCTCTCTCTCTCTCTCTCTCTCTCTCTGGCAGTGGTTCTCCCATTTCCGAAGCCTGGGAAAAATAATCTTCAGGCTACGAACTATCGTCCTATATCTTTGACATCCTGCATTTGTAAAGTATTAGAAAAGATGGTTAATGTAAGACTCATGTGGTACTTGGAGAGGGGGAAGTACTTGTCATCGGTACAGTATGGTTTCCGAAAGATGAGGTCTACTACTGATGCTCTTTTATCCCTAGAGTCTTCTATTTGTGAGGCCTTCGCTAATCACCACCATCAAGTAACAGTCTTTTTTGACCTGGAGAAGGCCTACGACACGGCTTGGTGTCATGGCATTTTACAGTCTTTGTTTAATTTTGGCCTTCGTGGCCACCTTCCTATTTTTATTCAGCAGTTTTTATCCAGACGTCTTTTACGGGTTCGAGTTGGGAGTGTTCTCTCCGAGGCTACTGCTCTAAATGATGGTGTCCCACAGGGAAGTATTCTTAGTGTTACACTATTCGCAGTCGCCATTAATGGTGTGATAGATACTCTTCCAGATGGCATTCACAGCTCCTTATATGTTGATGATTTATGTATTTCTTTTGCTGCTGCTAGGATGTCACTGATTGAGCGCAAGCTCCAACTGGCGATCAATAGGGTGTCCAGTTGGGCCAACATGAACGGTTTTCGATTCTCCACCTCGAAGACCGTAGTCATGCATTTTTGTCGCAACCGTGGTGTCCATCCAGACCCTGATTTATACCTCGCCAATAGACGCCTCTCATGCGTGGAGGCGACTCGATATCTTGGCCTTTTATTTGACAACCGTCTCACCTGGGTTCCCCATTTCCGTTCTCTTAAGGCGTCTTGTCGGCAGGCATTATCCCTTCTTCGGGTTTTAAGTCACACCTCTTGGGGTGCGGACAGGGACACGTTGCTGCTTCTTCACCGTACACTTATACTTCCCAAGCTGGAATACGGCTGTGAGATCTACTCATCCGCAACGGATGCACGACTACGCACGCTTGACTCCGTGCATCATGCTGGGGTCCGCTTGGCTACGGGTGCATTTCGGACATCTCCAATACCTAGCCTTCTAGTGGATGCTGGTTTCTGGCCGCTCGACCTCCGGCGCCAGTCTTCGATGCTCCGGTGTTGGTTTCGCACCCACCGTCTTCCTGATTCTGTCCCTTGTCTGTCAATATTGCGGGACTCGCGTTCGCAGGCGTATGTCACTCGACCGAGTCTACCTAAACCTTTTGGCCTTCGAGTGGCAAACCTCATGATGGACTTGTCTATCGACCCCACTCCTGTCTACTCTTTCCGGCTCCCACGAGTTGGTTATTGGCAGCTTCCTTTGTTTCATTATGCCCTCCTGCCATGGATGGCAAGAAGGATTTTCTGCCAGCTCTGTCCCACACACGGTTTTTAGAACACTTTTTATCCATTCTGATGACATCCCTGTTTTTACTGATGGTTCCAAATCCGACGCAGGCGTTGGGTTTAGTGTGGTTTTCCCCTCTTTTTATCGGTCTGGCAGCCTTCCTTCAGTGGCATCCGTCTTTACTGCGGAGCTGTCTGCCATAGTCCTAGCTTTACAGATAATTTTTACTCTCCCGGTTTCGTCTTTTACAATTTTTAGTGACTGTCGCAGTGCTCTTACTGCTCTCTCCTCTTTTATTTCCCTTCACCCTTTGGTTTTATCAGCCCTGGAGTGGCTCTATCTACTTACCAGAAGAGGATATCGTGTTGGGTTCTGTTGGGTCCCTGGTCATGTAGGTGTTCCAGGGAATGAACACGCAGATCGCCTCGCTAAAGAGGCAGCAAGTCGCGCTCCATCTCCTGCCCCTGTTCCGTTTCGAGATGTATTTCCTCTAATTACTGAGGCAGTTGCAGCAATTTGGCAGAGGAGATGGCTAACTGGGGTCGCAACCTCAAAAATGGGAGAGCTCACTACTTCCTCTATCCCTCACTGGACATACACCCCATGTCCGGGACCGCAGTGCACAGACTTTATTAGCGCGATTGCGTATAGGTCACACGTACCTTACACAAAGGTACCTCCTGACCAGGGACCCTCAACCTTACTGTGATGACTGCCTGGTGCCACTTACAGTACGGCACCTACTTGTGGAGTGCCCTAGTTTAATAGACGTGCGACACCGCTACCTCTATCGGTGCCGCGATGGAGATAGCGGTGTCTGTCTTCTATCTGAGGTCCTTGGACCAGCGTGTCTGGCCCTTGGCCATGATATTTTTGTTTTTTTTGGGGGGAGGCTGGCCTTCTCCCCTATTTGTGAATTTTAGAATTTTTATTTATGCATTTTGAGGTTGTATTTGGTTTTATCGTGTTTTTAGTGTTTTAGCAACTTTTAATTGTATTGTTTTTAATTGTTAGTTATTTTACAATTTTTCTTTTAATAATCTTTTTCGTCCTATTTAAATTTTGGTAGCGGCGCCAAATTACCTTGGCTGTTGCGGCGCCTACAGCAAAATCCATCCATCCATCCATCTCTCTCTCTCTCTCTCTCTCTCTCTCTCTCTCTCTCTCTCTCTCTCTCTCTCTCTCTCTCTCTCTCTCTCTCTAATCCAGCTCTCTCTCGACCCCTCAGCAGCATCACTTATCACCCACTACAGCCCTCCTTTCCTTTCCTCGCCCGGTACTGATTCTTAATTCGAACTCCGTCCCTTTGTCTTTCAGTGCGAGTGTAAGTCTACGTTCTCACACCCTTAGAGAATATTCACTTCTGACTCGCGGAAGCTTTACTGTTTCATTACAACAAATAATCATTAAAAAGTGGTCAATATTTCAGATTTGTTTATTTATTTATTTATTTTTTATTTATGTATATATATATATATATATATATATATATATATATATATATATATATATATATATATATATATATATATATATATATATATATATATATATATATATATATATATATATATATATATGACTCAAGGCGAGATGCTATAGGACGCCTAACTTCTGATCTTTCACTTGTTTCTGATTGGGGCAGAGAAAACCTGGTTTTGTTCAATGCCTCAAAACTCAATTTCTACAACTATCTACTCGACATAACCTTCCAGACAACTATCCTCTCTTCTTCAATAACACTCAACTTCCCTCTCCTCTACATTAAACACACTCGGTCTATCCTTCACTAAAAATCTAAACTGGAAATTTCACATCTCTACTCTTGCTAAATCAGCTTCCAAGAAGTTAGGTGTCCTATGGCGTCTTCGTCCATTTTTCTCCCTCCCAGCTGCTTGCTCTGTACAAGGGCCTTATCCGCCCGTGTATGGAGTATGGCTCTCATGTCTGGGGGGGATCCACACACACAGCTTTACTAAACAAGGTGGAATCTAAAGCTTTTCGTCTTATCAACTCTTCTCCTCTAACTGACTGTCTTGATTCTTTAAGTCACCGCCGCAATGTTGCATCTTTATCTGTCTTCTACCGCTGTTTTCATGCTGTCTGCTCTTCTGAACTTGCTAACTGCATGCCTTCCCCTCCTGCGGCCTCGCTGCACAAGACTCTCTACTTCTTCTCATCCCTATTCTGTCCATCTTCCTAATGCAAGAGTTAACCAGTATCTTCACTCCTTCATTCCCTACACTGGTAAACTCTGGAACTCTCTACCTGTGTCTGTATTTCCACCTGCCTATGACTTAAACTCTTTCAAAAGAGGAGTGTCAAGACACCTCTTACGTTAACTGGACCCTCCTTTTAGATTTTTCTGTTTTTTCTCTTTCTACTTTTCTTTTAACAGGGCCTGGCAACCAGCGGGATTTTTTTTTTTTCCAACACTGTGTTTGCCCTTGGCCAGTGCCCTTGTAATGTAAAAAAAAAAAAAAAAAATATGTGTGTGTGTGTGTGTGTGTGTGTGTGTGTGTTTATGTTGTGGCCTATAGCGTCTGCGGGCATACTTAGAGAGTATATGTGGGAAGCGCTGTTAAACTTCCGCCCATTAGTGTCGCAGGCAATTTTATTTATAGTGGTACCCACATTAGGGCCCATATCACCACTCAAGCACATCTTTGGTGTAACCACCTAGAACCTGGGTATCATGGTGACATGTATGTAACTTTAAACCGCTCAACAAATGGTAAAGCTTCAAAGCGTTATGTGGTGGGATTCGAACCTACGCGTGGACGTCTGCTTGATCCCATGCTCACCACCTTTTTCATAATTGTAATTCTCGGAAAGGGGAAAATAATGTGATAAAGGAATGCATTTTACCGTGAAATGCAAGAAAGTTTGTCACGGTGAGGTCACGAGTCAAGTGCTGATAGCGTGACGGAGGAGTGGCCGGAGGAAAATTGACGTAATGGGGGCCACAAGATAGTCAGCCGATAACGAGGGATTACGGCAGGAATTATGAAGAGGAATTGCTGTTGCTTATCAGAGAGTTCGCACAAAAACGAGTGGCAGCTTGTTACTTCTCATTAAGCTTTTTCCTCAAGTCCATCGCGCAAATGGGGATGTGGTGGGGTGTCGGGGTGTGGAGAGTGTGGGGAGCCGATTACCGCGTTCAGGATATTTCAAATTTCCGTATGTAATATCATGATTATTGCACGTTATTTATAAAGTAATCTTAAAGTAGTCATAAGTCAGTGACCCGGAAAAGTATTGCCTGTCCAGCGGTCTGAACGTAACGCCACTCAAGGTTATTTTGGTGCCCGAAGGAGCGTTTGTGAGGACCAGTACCTATGTTCATCTGTGCCTCCCCTACGGCTGTTGGTGAAATGTGTGTGATGCTGGGTGTTCTAGAAAAGCTATTTCTGAGGCGGCCAGGATCAAACTAAAATTTCCACGTAACATAGTTCAGTCTCAGTAGAAAGGATCTAGAGTAATAAATCTTTCATGCTAGTGTAAATATCATGCCAAGTTTCCTTGTACTGGACGCCGCGCGCCATTCTAGTGCTCTCGTCTTGGCGCTGTTAGTCTTTCTTGTCAGGTGGTTCCTCACAGCTTAGTTCTACTCGTATCACTTCTCTCTTTTTTTTTTCTTATTTATACCATGTGGACTTTTCACGGGAATTTATGGACTAAAGGGGATACTTTTTATGGTACCTCCTATCTCACAGCCCACCCGCTAGGAAACCGTTGCCCCGAGTGAGGAAGCCCAACCTACACTCTTGTTCCTTTTCAGACTTTCTATGTTACCCAGCAGTACAATGTAACTTACATAACGTTGTGCTCATAACTTTGCCCTAAACTCCTGTCACGTAACTCATTAAAACACCTTTTGACTTTGAGCTATTGGCGTCCGTTGCTGCGTTTGTGGAGTGAAGGCACAACACCACAGTCTCACGGCCTCACTCCAGCCTCTGCTCCACTCCAGCCTCCACCAGATCCATATGCTCTAACCTCTGCTGCACCGTCCATCTTTATCACCACCACCACCCTTATTCTTCCACCGTGCCCAGTATTGCCGCCACCCACACGCGCATCTACTAATTCGGGCCGCCCACCAGTTCCGCCACCACCACCACCACCACAACTCACACACGTCTCCTTATCCGCGCCGCCCACCACTACTGCACCACCACCATCACCACCACCACCACCTACGCATTTCTACTAGCGCCGCCTACTCTGACTAACCACACACACGCCCCTTCAGCAGCGCCGCCCACCACCTTTACCACCACTACCACCACCACCACCAGCTCCACCCACATACGCCTCCACAAACCCACATACTCGTCTCCTAAATCACGCTGCTCCTCGGCCGTCGTCTCTAGAACATACGAGATCGAGAGAAATAAATAAACTCGTCTTAGGTGGAATGTAAAAGTTTGGCTTAGCTTTTGGTTTTTGCGAGGAAGTTTTGAGCTGGTCTGAAGGGCTGCAGCTCAGGTTAATTCCCCTCCCAGCGGCCCGGGGCCAAGGGTTAGTCCGTCTTTTGTAAACATCCTAACTCGCGTAGTCATCATAATGTTATTTTTTTTCGCCGTTTCCAGTAGTAAAGGCCGCCGTGCTCTTACCCTGCGATGTCTTAAGGAAATGGAATGGCGGGTCTGCAGCTCTCCAGGTGTAGACGTTTCAACCGCTGACTGCTAATGAGAGAGTGTCTTTTCCGTCATTTGAGGAATCTAAAACTATTTTACGCAGCAGGAATACGACTACAATTTCTGGGAAGTTTGAAGTGCTGTGTCATTCTTCATGCTGTCAGTGTCTATACAGGCTCGTATTCTGAAACGCTTTGCTCTTTCACCATCACTACTTTCCAAAGGCTTTAGTTGAAGATTCTTGCGTTTTGGTGATAAATTGGTAAGATTTCAGTTTACTAAAGGGAGAAACTGTCTAGATAACCTGGCTAAACTGTCTCTGTGGTCTTGCAAAATTGTCATAGTGAGAGGGGAAGGCGTTTCTGAATGCGGGCTATAGTGTTGTCGTTTGAAATTGTGAAGAGAGAAGGGTATCGTGACATCTCTGAAAGTAAAGTGACCTCCGTTGTAAAAATGTATTTGTTTTACGATTTTTAAGATCAGAAACTTGGTGGGCATATCCCCTCTATCATTTGTACCTTTAGCCAGCTTCCTTCATGCATAGAAATACACTATACTTAAAACAAATCACATTATTAAGACTGAGAAGAACGATTATTTTCATTGTTATACTAGATCTTACTGAACTAAATTATACCTACGAACATTGACAAGTTTGTACTAGTCACTTGGTTTGTCGTCAGTGTTGCCTTGCCAGTACACTCCAGACCTGCAGCATAGCATTGTGTTGAGCCTGAGGGGAAGCACAGCAGGCAGAGAGCTGAGCGGCTGGCGACGTTTGATTGTGTTTTAGGAGGATCATTGCGCTCTCTCCTAATTTCCTCTGTTCCTTTCTGCTCCTTCATATTGTCACTCATTTGTGGAGAGAGAGAGAGAGAGAGAGAGAGAGAGAGAGAGAGAGAGAGAGAGAGAGAGAGAGAGAGAGAGGGACAATTCTGCTCAAACGCGGAAAAATACAAGTTTCTGAAGGTTTTTATAATTTTCTTGATAGTCCCTCTTTTGACAACCTTATTATTGGAATCAGTGCTTGTCGTTCTGAGTAACTCACACGCCATTCGTGATATTAAATCAATCAGTCATTCATAGTCTTTCCAACAAGCAATCTGGAGTAGTGAAGAAAATAGGAGGAAAAAATAATAATAAAAGGAACAATGAAATGCCGATGGATGGAAGGAGTCACACCAAAAACATGTCATCAATCTGCCCAATATACGTGTTGCATTTCTTGCCTCTCTGTAAAAAAATGTAGATGGAGTTGAACTGTATTGTGCGGATTGAATGTTTGCTTTTGCTCGTACTAACTCGTAAAAATCACACACACACACACACACACACACACACACACACACACACACACACACACACACACACACACACACACACACACACACACACACTGACACGTTAGGTTGTCATGATAACTCCTTCCTACGTAAATAAAAACACCAAGGCTTAGATTATCAAGTAAACATTTTCCTTCCCACACACAACCAGCGATTTTCTTTCAGTGTTTGCTTTGTACTCGAGAATGTTTTATTTTCTTCCTGGGAGTGGATTGCTTGTTACTATGAGTTTAAGGATACGCAGTGGATTAAGATATGCTAGAATGCCTCCACCACCTCTATCTTACTTAAGGGAATGGATTGTTTATTGTCATGAGTGTAAGGAGACATTTCCTTATGCCCCCGCAACCTCTCTCTTATACGGGGAATGGATTGCTATTAAAAGTCAAAGAATACGCCGTGAATTCATGCTTCTTCTTACTTTTTTGATCAGCGTGACTCGCCTCAAATTAATACTTGGTTTTGCTAACTTATCTGAGGGACAGGGAGGGAGCAAATCACAGTATATTTATGTTATTTATTACCAGGTTAAAGTATGTACTGTATGTATCTTTTTCTTATTTCTTTTTTTGAAGTGGGGAGTAAGGATTTACTTGTCTCATATTTGAACTAGTGCAGGAAAAGGTTTGAGTGGATAGTATATGTTTATTTATTTTTTATTTAAGGTTTATTTACTTTTTATTTCGATGTTTTATATGAGCGGGATTAAAGTTAGTACATAAAACTCATACTTAACATGAGAAAAGAAAGAAACTGGAATAAGATCAGTTGGTATGTACAAGGAATTACTGATCTTGGGGACTTCACACTAATCTTCGGTCTTTATATATATTTCTTCAAACTTTTCGTGGAATTCTTTAATGTCTGTGTACTTATCTCCTTCGTGATAAGTTTCTCTCTCATTTTCAATCTCATACGTGAAGTAATGTTTCCCTTACTCAATCTTATCCTCTACTTTTTAAATCAGTTTTGTGCACTGAAACTTCTTCCCCCGTGGCATTTTTTTAACCAATGTTTCCTTTTTTTTTATCTTATCTTCTATCTTCTTTTATATCCGGATTTGTGGATTAAAACTTCTTCCCTTTTGTATTTCTTTTTTAGCTTTAATCTTTTTTTCAAGTGATTGCTTCGTTCAGTCTTTGCTCTTTATGCTTTCTTTTTTTCTTATTCTTTTCTTTTTTCAATCTCATGCAAGTTTCTATTCCTATTCTCCCAGAAGTATCCCAGCACCTTCTCGTGCCTTTGTTCACCTGATGCGTGCTATGTCAGTGATGCTGTGAGTGATCTGGTGAAAAAGATAATGATATACGATTTTCAGTGGTGTTTTGTAGCTTCTTCCTCTATTATACTCTGCTTTCTTCTTCGATTTTTTTTTATTATATTTCTTTTTCTTTTTTCATGCTACATTTTTCTTCTTCTGTTATACTACTTTTTCTCCTTCTCTTCCTTTTTCTTCTTTCTTCTCTTACTATTATTATTATTATTATTATTATTATTATTGTTGTTGTTGTTGTTGTTGTTGTTGTTGTTGTTGTTCTTATTGTTCTTATTATTATTATTATTATTATTATTATTATTATTATTATTATTATTATTATTATTATTATTATTGTTATTGTTAATATTTATATTGGTTTTATTTTCATCATTATTATTGCTATTGTTATAATTTTTCTGTTTATCTATTTTCCTTACAGTTATGATCATTATCACCACCATCATCACTACCTTCAATATCACTGCCGTACTCCCTCAAGTCTCCTCTGTTCTTACCTTTCCTCCTGTAGCCGTCACTGTAGTCACCCCATCACGTCCTCCCGTCACTCTTGTTGCGTGCTGCAAAACACTCCCTCAAGCCAGCAGGCAATCAGGGCGGGCATCTATCTTGTATCTTGCACCATCTGTGAAAAAAGCAGTTACGTCATAGTGACGTGGCAGGTGTTGAAAGGTGCCTCCATATGCCCAGGTTATATAAGGCCGCTGTCTCGCCTTGCTTGGGTCATTCGTTCTTATACCACCGTTGGGGCTGCAACGCTGTGGCACACGTGTAAGCCTCGACGACCACCGCACGCACGGGGTCTAAGGCGCCTCCGCTCACTCGCTGCCACACTGCCGACGCACTACCACGCTCTCCGCCTCCACAGTAAACACGTGAGTATATCCTGACTCCCGCCGCGCGCTGCCACACTGACGGCGGCAACAGGTGCGGCGCTCTCTGTCTTCTTGTAGCTGAACTTTGGGTGTCTCTGTCTAGCCTCGGATTGTAGCTTTGACTTAGGGCTTAGGGTTGCTGGTGCGCCTTGCGAGTGGTTTTGTTGATGGAGATATGGAAGGATGAAGGAAGGAATCTTTCGTAGCAGCTTTAAGGTTATATTGAGTGTTTATTTGTGACGGATTGTGGTGGTGCTGGTTCCAGACTGCCTCGCTCGGGACTAAACGGTGCTGTCTTTTGATCTTTGAAGCGTTATATCTTTGTTAGGAGTATAGATTCTCTCTCTCTCTCTCTCTCTCTCTCTCTCTCTCTCTCTCTCTCTCTCTCTCTCTCTCTCTCTCTCTCTCTCTCTCTCTCTCTCTCTCTCTCTCTCTCTCTCAAAGTTCTGCCTCAGTACTTTCCCATCTCGCTAGTAGAATCAAGTTAGGAACAGAATTTCGCCTCTGCTCCCTGTCACCGAATCTTTTCAGTGTTTCTGCGCGGGTTACTTGAGAGATTCCCGGTTACTTACATATAGGTTCGTTTCTTAGTATTGCAAGGTAATTGTTTAAAATTTGTTACTTAGAATCCTAAATATTTCTTTGTTCTTATCTTTCTCAGTATTAGTGTTTTACTTCGCTAAAAGTAGGAAAACCATTTGTGCTTAACTCCTTCAGTACTGCGACTCATTCTTGGGTACGATCAGATGATTTTATTTGCATTGGAAAGTCTATGGAGGTCAGAGGACTAATGACCACAGTCCTTACTATTCTAATCCCCACGTAAGTTTCTGAAGCTGTATAAAATCACTAAATAGTAAGAAGGAATATTGAAACGCGTCATGGCACTGAAGGGGTTAAAATGTGTTAATAATCTATGGACTTCTTATTTTTTTTGTCGATATAGGTTAAATCATAGGCTACACTTCTAAAACATTGCTGTGTCTTATCTCAGTAACTTGTAACAGACTCTAGTGAAAGATATAGAAGTTTTCAAGAGTAGGTTCACGAGTCTAGTGATAGTTTTAACAAGGATTCAATAGATTTTTAGAAGTTTTCATGACTATAGCGATAGTTTTACAGATTCTGCATCATGAACAGGAAGAAAGTCATGGGAGGAGAAGTAATCATCCCAGTGGTCTTTGAATAATACTAGTTATGAGAGAACAAAGCGTTTCACAATAGGCACTTTCAACTGTCTTCCTGTGTAGCTGTCATTCCGCGGCGCTCATGTGGAATTGAATACACTTTTGTTACCCCTTCAGACTTCCGATATGAGTCTTCACCGTGTTATCCGACTGCGATCTTGTGTTAGTGCTTATTGCCATCTCTTCTAATTCCCTTCGCCTTCCTTCATCATTGCGACTGACAGGCAAGGAAGGGAGTGTCACATGTTTCTTTCTTTAGAGTATCTATCAATGTTTTTCTTTTTTCATCATTACCTTTTTCTTAATTGCTTTTTGTGTTCTTGTGTTCTTTCACGTCTTTGTCTTTTGCTATCGCACTATCCTCTCTAACACACACACACACACACACACACACACACACACACACACACACACACACACACACACACACACACACACACACACACACACACACACACACACACACACACACACACACACCTTCATCTCCTCCTATTTTCGTTCATCCCCTTCATTGTTATTATTGTCCCTCTGGTCTTACACACACACACACACACACACACACACACACACACACACACACACACACACACACACACACACACACACACACACACACACACACACACACACACACACACACACACACACGAGTGTTTTACGAGAGTTCTAACCTTGTGTATAAGAGGACCTGTGGACACGAACTTAATAATATAACACAACCCTCAGTGGACAATTCTTTTTGCTCTACTCGTAAAGTGACAGGCTGCGCTCCTCCTGAGAGAGAGAGAGAGAGAGAGAGAGAGAGAGAGAGAGAGAGAGAGAGAGAGAGAGAGAAAAACGAGAAATAAATGTATATATGGACCATCCGTTACATATGAAAAAAAAGTAAGCATTTCCATAATTCACATCCAACATCTTAATTTAAAGTCTGTCAGAGGGGAAAAAAATATATATCTCGTTAAATGCCAAGTGAAAATGAAGTTCGGCCTTCCCCTCCACTCGTGTATTTACATTTTAATCTTGCAGCGAGGTAATGCCGGCCTATTAAAACTGACTTGCAAGGAATCTAGCGTCCATTGTTGCCTAGAGTTGCCTAGAAGACCTGTGCTGGAGAGAGGGAGAAGGACAGGCGGAGTAGCAGTAGTGGTCTCTCTTCCTGCTGGTTTCATACTGAGGGTTAATTTGATGTTTACTGACACGGGGAGCGTAGACCTTTCATAATCCTAAAAGTGATTTCTAAAAAAAAACAAATATTTACTCCTCTTTAACCAGAGAGAGAAGAAAAAAAGTATTGTATAAACAGGACGGCTATTTTTATTAATATTAGTGGTATTATTAGTGTGGTTTTATTTATATTTATAGCGCATGTATACTTTGC
Source organism: Portunus trituberculatus (assembly GCF_017591435.1). Lineage (NCBI taxonomy): Eukaryota > Metazoa > Arthropoda > Malacostraca > Decapoda > Portunidae > Portunus > Portunus trituberculatus. The sequence continues at coordinate 6,425,758 of NC_059275.1, forward strand.
TGATGTGAGAGGAGGGGAGACTGAAGGAAAAGATTACTCGTTTGAAGGTGTTAAGAATAGAGGGATGCTGATCTAATTGGACTTGTTACGGTGCTACACTTTGCATCTTGTTGAGTGTGTGTGTGTGTGTGTGTGTGTGTGTGTGTGTGTGTGTGTGTGTGTGTGTGTCAGCTTGTCTTCTTTCACTTTTACTTTCTTCCCTTTCTCTGTTATCAATCATTGTGTGTTTCTGTCTTGTCCTTTCCTTTACGTCTCATTTATATTTCCTTTTTATTCCCGTTCTCTAATATCTATATTTCTATTCTTTCTTTCTTTCTTTCTTTTTCCTTTCTTCCCCATTTCCTTCACCCTTATTTTTTTGTCTTGTAACTTCTTTCCTTCTCCATTTCCCATTTCTTCATTGATGCCTTTCTCCTCTTCCCCATTTTTCTGGTAAATATTTTTTTCTCCTTTTTCTAGTCGTCTTTTTTTTTCCTTATTTTTCTTGCTAGGTCTCTGGTCATATTTCTTCTTCCTCTTCCTCCTCCTCCGTATTCCGATGCTATCTAATGTAAACGCTCCGTCGTCTCCCCTATTCTTACTGTCTATCCCTTCCCTCTTCCTATCATGGTACTCTCTCATTTCCTCCTTCACGAGATCTTAAACCGCACCTCATCCTCCCTCCTTTCTATGCCATCTTGTACATTTCCTATCATCTCCCTCTCGTTCCTCTTAATCTTGTCACCTCTTTTTCACCTTACATGTGTCTCTTCTCGTATCCAATCCCAACATTCGTCTCTTCTCTTTCCTCAGTAGTCTTTCATAATTCTGATATGTAATATGTTCTCGTTTATTCCTTTATTTTTTTTTCTCATGAGGTATTACTATTACGTATAATTTATCTATCATTGTTTTATCCTACTTATTTCCTTCCTTCTTTCTTGCTTCAGTTTTTCTTTCACGATTATTTTATTTATTTATTTATTTTTTGCTTCATTTCAATTACCGTTTATGTGTCCATTCTACTGATTTCCTTCTCTCTCTGTTTCTTTGATTTTCTTACTGTTATTTTGACAACTTTTCACCACTCATCATTGCTACTTCTCACCAACCTAACTTCACTAACCCATATCCATTATCCAATTCATCTCCTTTTTTATCCAATATTTTTTCTTATGTCTTGACGAGCCTATATGTGCGACTCATTCCCCCCCAGTCTCCTCCCTCTCACCTCCGTCGTACCCTTGCATGTACTCAGTGGATTTAAATGTAATATTCTAGTCCAGTGTGGGGAGGGAAAAGTGCCTCGACACGACTTTTAATTACATGGAGGAAGAGATGGAAAAGAAGGAAAAGGAGGAGGAAGTGGAGGGAGGAAGACGAGGAGGTAACATTATGACAGTGAAAAATAAACCCTGATGTTGTCGTTAATGTATTAGAGAGAGAGAGAGAGAGAGAGAGAGAGAGAGAGAGAGAGAGAGAGTTTTGTACGCGTTTCTTTCATAACGTCTTCTTTTGACTTAATTGATGGGATAGCTAACGTACCGAAATCAAATAGTGGCGGGTTCATTCATTAACTGTCATGCTTAATTACTTTTAGGAGAGAGGGTTGCCTTTTTTTCGGGTATAAATGTTTCTTTCAGCTATGATACACCCATTCGTTAATTTTGGTATTTTAAGCAAGCAGAAAATAACTATTCAATTCACTTAATATATATGTATGAAAAGCACACGCTGATGTTTTGATTTTTCTTTATGACAACACTATTCTCTCTCTCTCTCTTTCTCTCTCTCTCTGGAAATGTAGCTCGATTTCTCTATCTGGCATGTCAAAGCAAACAAGTTGGTGCATTTTTTAAGAGTTTACAGTTCCCTCCAACTGTCATTACTCCTGCAGCTCCGCCTCTTGTGTTCACCTGTGACACTCGCTGATGTGCATTCATGTGTGTGCTTAAGCTTATCTCGCTACTTTACATGTACTTAACTTTAGGACGTTTGTATGCTGTTATCCTTATGGCCACAAAGCGTCACCTACCAGCCATCTCTCTCTCTCTCTCTCTCTCTCTCTCTCTCTCTCTCTCTCTCTCTCGTTCTTCTATATCTTGACCTAACCAATTAATTCTCTTTTTATGTGTTTTTTGACACTTTTTCTCGTGTTTTTTTTTTTTTCCATAATCTTTGTAGGTTATCTGGATTGCTGTTCCCTCCTACATGAAAAATTCTCTTGTTGCCAGTAAATCTTTCAAATGTCCCATATAAATTCTTACATGTAACCAAGAATTTGTCCATTACCCAAGCAGCAGTAAGATTATGAGGTCAAATAGCGCTCTCTCTCTCTCTCTCTCTCTCTCTCTCTCTCTCTCTCTCTCTCTCTATTGTCACTCGATACCATCACAAAACGCGTGTCGCATGATCTCTGAATCTTTTAAGAGGGATTTTGCTGGAGGGGCTCTCTCTCTCTCTCTCTCTCTCTCTCTCTCTCTCTCTCTCTCTCTCTCTCTCTCTCTCTCTCTCTCTCTCTCTCTCTCTCTCTCTCTCTCTCTCTCTCTCTCTCTCTCTCTCTCTCTCTCTCTCTCTCTCTCTCTCTCTCTCTCTCTTTTCTCACATTCCATCGTTAAGTCCACGCGTTCTCTTTTCTTCTCTCCTTCTCTTCTCCATCCCATTACCTCCCTTAGCAATTCTCCCTTCGTTTCCTCTTCACCTCCCACGCCAATTACCCTTTTCCCAGACCTTCTCAAGCCTCTGTCATGGAAATTTTCTACCTCTCCTTCATACGAGTGGGTCAGTTTTACTTTTCTCTCTTCTCTCCAGCTGATTTTATTTTCCATTCACCCACGTCACTTATGTTAATGTTACTCTCATTCCTTCCATTTCTTCTCTCTCTCTCTCTCTCTCTCTCTCTCTCTCTCTCTCTCTCTCTCTCTCTCTCTCTCTCTCTCTCTCTCTCTCTCTCTCTCTCTCTCTCTCTCTCTCTCTCTCTCTCTCTCTCTCTCTCTCTCTTCTAAGCTCGGTCTCATTAGCCTTTTTAGCCTTTTCTATATTTGCACACTAACCACGTAAAACAAATCTGCTGCTGTTTGTTCTCCATTTTGTGTTCCTCCTCGACCTTCTCCTCGTTGTCGTCCTCGTCCTCCTCTCTTAGTCCTCGAGTCAAGGGATCTATTATTAGTAGCCGTGTTATCGTTTCATTACGGGGTGAAATCCTTATGATAATGTGTCTCCTAAGCGTGTCAGGGCAAGGGGAAAGTGGGGGAGGCGCAAGGTAAAGGAGAGAGACCCACGGACACCCACTCTCCCTAACCACACACGCCCACTTACACACACATACATACACACACACACAGCAATGGACATCTACGCCTCGACCCACACACACTCAGGCCAGCATACTTACATTCCTTCAACATTGTCAGTAACGAGGGAGAGACTATAACCCATAGACAAATAACCCACACCTCATCTATCCACACCCACTTTAAATATTTACTCACACTCATAATTTCATCCATACTCAAACTCAGCTCACACCCACACAGTGTCTCCAAAGGACAAGCAACCCGCACCCACAGATATCCACAGACTCCCACATGCTTTATAAAGGTGAAGAAACACGCACTACACCCACTCACCCACCCACCCATCCAAAAACAAACGTTGAATTGCCGTCTTTACGTGTGTGTGTGTGTGTGTGTGTGTGTGTGTGTGTGTGTGTGTGTGTGTGTGTGTGTGTGTGTGTGTGTGTGTGTGTAGTTCTGCCAGGTAAAGACGGCAATTTAGCGCTGAATGAAAGCTTATAATGTTGTACAGTGAGCGGGTCAAGGTGATGCACCTAGTGGTGTTGGAGGTTAATGGCGCCCATCAACACCTGGATGGACGGCGCCGGGTTTACACAACAGTCTGTTTTTACGGATTCCATTCCCGTACACCGTCCAACAATGACGTCACCCCTGTTTTCGTTGCAGCGGCTGTAGAGGGAACCGGTCTCCGTTTCTGCTAGAACAGACGCCGTCCATAGGAAGAAATGAACCTTGTTTAACTTTGTTTTTGAGAGACAGGGACAGTGTTGTACGTTTGATGTTATAGATACAAAATTCAAATACATAATGAAACATTACTGAATTAGAGATTTATGATGTAATAATACTATATTGTTAGTTAAACATTTTCATACTGTTCGTGGAAAACAGAGGAGTGACTGGAATCCCAGCGTGAGATGCGGCAACACAGAAGTTCTACGTAAACACAAGCACATAGAAGGACTGGACAGGTTCAGCCCAGGAAATTGCAGAGACGCATCACTCCTCACTCAGTAGCTATGTTAATAGAAGCGTAGGAATAACTGACAACCAGACAACCGGAAAATATTAATATAACTTCCATCTCCACCACACCGTGCACTGATACACCAGACGCTGCTGTCTCCGCCGTGGCCTGTAAGATTCACTACCGTGTAGTTAAATACATTTCTTTACTGTGCAGTATATGAAGATCCTCACTTCACTGGCCTCTCATCGTCAGCAGCGAGCAGAAAGATGGCGAGAAGTATACAAACTACTTATCGAAGTCTCTTCTTCGCGCGGCCATGTTGGAAAAATCATGGATACTCCTTCGCTCAGTATGGACTCCGTTTTTGTGACGTCATTGTTAGACAGAGTCCATAAAAATGGACTAGTGTTAACCAGGCCTTAATCACCTACCTCATATCACCTTAAAGCCACCGACAAGCCAGACTGTCTGGTGCACGGCGCGTGTCCCACTTGGCGGCGGATACCTGCTCCTGCTGCCACCTTGTATTCACCTCTGTTTTCTCTTACTTTTTTTTTGTTATGTTGTGTTGTGCTTTGTTCTGTTTTGTTGTTTGTTTTTCTATTCTTCTTTTCTCTTCTTCTTTTTCCCTCCTTTTTACTCTCGTTTTCCTTTTCTTTTGAGATTCTGTTTTCGTTCTGTTATATTTTCATCATCTGTTCTGTTCTCTTCCTTTTTCGCTTTTTCTTTTCTTTATGTTCTGTTCTGCTTTTGTTGTATTATTCAATGTTCATATTCTTTTTTTCTTTTTCTCTCTTCTGTTCTTTTGACTTATTTTTTTTCTTTTATAGTTCTTTACTGTTCTCGTTTTATTCTCTTATCTTCTGTTGCGTACTCTTTCCTTTGTTTCCTCATCTTTCATTCTACTCCATATCATGTCTTGCCTCTTTTTTGTCTCATTTTTGTCTCCTCATTCCTAATCATTTCTTTCCTTTTTTTGTCTTTTCTTTTCATTTTCTTATTCTCTTTACTCTTGTCTTTTCCTTTTCTTCTCTTTCCGCTATTTCTTTTTCTCATGCCTATTTGCTTCTTTCTTTTCTACTTTCCTTTTTTTCTCACTTTTCTTTCGTCTCTTCCTCTATTCCTCTCTTTTCTCGTTTCTTTTCTTTGTCGTTCTTCCTCTTCTTCCATTTTCTTTATTTGCTTTCATTGTACCTTTCCTCCTCGCTCTTATTCTCTCTTTTTTTTCTTCCCTTTAATCTTTTCCTCTTTGTTTCCATCGTTCTTTTCTCATTCTATCCAGTGTCTTATTTTCTTGTTCTCTTTCTATCCATTGCTTTATCTCTCTCTCTCTCTCTCTCTCTCTCTCTCTCTCTCTCTCTCTCTCTCTCTCTCTCTCTCTCTCTCTCTCTTTATCATCTAGTCGCGCTGTCTTTGAAATGGTATATATTATCGTGATTTAGAAGGCGTTCCCTCGTTGATTGGAGTTCTGTCTTTCATTTTGTGTGTTTTCGTCTCGCCAATATTCGTGTTGGGGAATATCTTTGCTTTTTTTTACTCCTTCTTTAATGTTGTGTGAATGAGTTGTGAATAAAAAAGGACTAATAGTGGTGCAAAATAGTATGTTAGTGCTGAGAGTGGAAAGAAAAAAAAATATAGGAAAAAAAAAGGTTTGTGAGATATTCGACGAGAGAGAGAGAGAGAGAGAGAGAGAGAGAGAGAGAGAGAGAGAGAGAGAGAGAGAGAGAGAGAGAGAGAGAGAGAGATCTGAGTCAGTCAGTGTGTTTGTGTGTGTGTGTGTTTGTGTGTGAATAGTAAAAATTGTGTTTTTTGCGGGCTATTTTTGGTTATCCTTAGCTTTTCTGACCTAAATATGCAAGTGTGTGCATGTGTTTGTGCTTGTGTGCGTGTATGTGTGCTCATGTGTGTGTGTGTGTGTGTGTGTGTGTGTGTGTGTGTGTGTGTGTGTGTGTGTGTGTGTGTGTGTGTGTTTGTTTGTGTTAGGTAAGTGCGTGTGCGTGTTCATGTGCGTGCATGTGTGTGTGTGTGTGTGTGTGTGTGTGTGTGTGTGTGTGTGTGTGTGTGGATTGGTGGGTGTGGGGTGCGTGCGAGCAAGGGACGGTGGGTTTGTTTTTCATAAATGCAGGTGGCAGGATTTAGAGTGCAGACTAAATGATTACATGCATAAATTTGTGTGATGAGTGAGGGACGCTGTTTGATCCTCCCTCTATCCTGTCCTGCTCTGCCCTGCCCAGCCCTGCCCTGCCCTTCCTCCCTACGGTGCCGAAGTCTGACCTTTAGGGAACTCAAGGTTTTCGTCGCTTTGAGTTGGTGAGGCATAAAGACTTAGCGCCACCAACACTCTACTTGACTCCGTCTAATGTTATGGTGTTATCTTGCCTTGCGTGCAGGAATGGCTCACGTGTTTAGTTAACAGAAGGTTGACTTTGTTTTACCTACCTGTCGTGCATCTATTTATGAACGTCTGAATGCTGTGTAGTGTATTTCACTGTGAGTAAAACTGTACTTGTGTAATAAGATAACGAAATGTAAGAAGGTAAGGGAAGCTGTAAGAAGCCATCGAATTTACATGCGTCATCCTTATCGACTCTGTATTAAAAATCTAATTGCTGGGTGTCTCCCATTAATTTTCAAGTCTATTTGAGAGATAAGGACTCTTTACAAACTCGTCCCTGTCCCCGTGCGTCACACAGGAGGTGACTGCCGCAGGTCAATCGCGGTGTTGGTTGGCAATCATATCAGTGAATACTATTATATCTTCCTCGGCGTCACTTACCACCTGCGTCACCACGTCTTGGCGTCAACTTGTACAAGGTCGTCACTTTATATTCCCCGTCACTTTAAAAAAAAAAAAAACTTGTGGTGATGGACGAGACTGGCCTGGAGAGTGAGTAAGAGAGTGAGTGAGTGAGTGAGTGAGTGAAGGAGTGAAGGAGAGAGGGAGGAGGGAGGGAGAGAATTGCACGCGTCCATTATTCTCCAATCAGGGCGTCAGGTCGTATAGGGAAGTGGGCGCCAGCAAGCCAATCAAGCAAGATCCGCAGGGAGGGATGCACCGAGGCAGCGTGACCTGCACATTGTGTGAACCAGATTATCAAGTCTGAACCGGAAATTATCGGCTAAACCTTTTGCCTGCGTTTATTCTCTGCAAGGAATGATAACAACCGTGAGTTTTTTTTTATACATGTTACTTTTTTTCTACAAGAGAATGTTCTTTAGGGAATGGCTTGTTTGATGATGTGGGATTGCGGTTCGTATCCTGAAATGTTTTGGTCTACGGTGATTTATTTTTCTGGGGTCATAGACATGATCGTTATATTTCTCAGCGTATTTTACTTCGTTTTAATCATGATGCATTTTTATTTTAGCATATCAGCTGAATCATCGCAAACCTTCTTTAAGATCCCCCGCTGAACATGGTGAAAGCAATCAAGATGAGACACCAGACGTTAAAGATACTGTTCCGTATCTCTCTTCGACGGGTGAGCGCAGGAGAGATTGGCAGCCTTATTTCCCAGGTTTTACCCTTGAAAGCTTAGGATGACACGGAACCAGACAGTTGGTGAATGGTCTTAAATCAAAACAAGGGGAGCCTGTTTGCGCGGCACATACACAAACAGCAGATCACGTCAGCACTTAAACTGGAGTAAACTGGAGTCACCTGGAAGCCGCAGTTAAGGCCGCTCCATCACCACTCCAGTGGCCCAGACGCTCCCCTCCCCGCAATACACTCCTGAACCACGCCACCCCACGCCCTGAGCCGCACCGGAATTCCCAATCACGCACATTTGCTCCCAATGATTCACTAGTTTACACAGTTACAATTTTTCCCAAGCCGCCCCGATCCCTGTTAGAGGCGAGCAATGGCCTTGTCCCGCTTCACAGCCTCACTTCTTCATTTGAGACTGCACCACTACCACCACCACCACTACTCAAAGATCCACTTAAGGAAATATTACAGGCCACGCTTCCTTTGTAAGTTTCAGACATGGTCGCGCTTTTAATGTGTGAGTGTGTCTAATGCCCGTATCACACGGTCACGTATACCTGCGACAGCGTGTCGCGCGACCAGTATGTTCGACGATCAGATCGCAGGAAACATAGCACACGGCGTTGATCTTCCATCCGAGACCTTCACCACCACAACAACAACAAACCCGGGCGGAGCGCCACTGAACACAATGGACCCAGTTGACCACGCTATCTTAGCTGTTGGACTTTATGCAATTACACTGCAAGAGCAGAACAAACGAAAAAGGAAGGCAAGGATTTGGACGCGAAGGTGGCTAGTCCAGCACTTGTGGTGGTAAACAAATCAAAACAAAATCCGATACTATCTGTAGGTAATTAATAAATATCGTATAAGTGATGGGTATGCAAATCATGAAAAATTACACCATTATATTGATGATATATGCCAAATAAAGCATTATAAAAAGTAATTCAGTATTTTTGTGGAGTATGTTCATTATAGTCTTTCCACGACGGTCTTCCAGTCGCGGGAAATAGACAACGGTCTTGGATCATTCCCGATGACCCGCTGTCCTCTGAAAATCGGCGTCTTCTGCGACGCGGTCGTCGATATTCCAGACGCGCGACACGCTGTCGCGGGTATACGTGACCGTGTGATACGGGCATAACGCGTGGCTGACGGAGGGCGTGATGGGGCTGGGTGGAAGGGTGGCTGAGCGGCTGGGTGCTCAGGGAAGGCATGTACAGTGACGTTTTCTGTCTTCTTTCGTGCCATCGACTTTTTAATCCGATCGTGTGCGTCGTGTTCAGTCCCCTCGCTCGTTCAGCCCCCTCCCGTGTTGAGTCGCTGATGTGCACATAAGGAAACTAAAAAAAAAAAAAAAAAAAAAAATTGAAACGCGTGTATGGAAAAAAAAAAAACTTAATTGAGTAAAAAAATGTTTATTCTCAAAGCAACTGTGGTGGTGGTGGTGGTGAGACGGGAATACATGGACGTCAGGATCAGGCTACTGACCCTTGTGTGTGTGTGTGTGTGTGTGTGTGTGTGTGTGTGTGTGTGTGTGTGTGTGTGTTTGTTGTTGCTGTGCTCTATCATAATTTAGCGACAAGATGGACAAGCTGCAGCTCTAAATAACCCCGCTCTTTCTGTGGTGTGTGTGTTATGGGAGTGGGGAGGGAACAGGGACATGACCTGTCGTCGGCCCCAAGCGTGACAGACAGCACCCTCCCCAGCGCGCCCTTGAACCTGGCGGCCTGGACAGCACTGCGTCTGCCCACGTGGGAAATAATTCATGAACGCAGATAACTTCACGAGACAGGTCGGAAAATTATTAATGAGCGGGATCTGAAGGTGGACTGTGTGTGTGTGTGTGTGTGTGTGTGTGTGTGTGTGTGTGTGTGTGTTTACCGGTCGCCTGGCTTTTCGACCCCCTCATGCCTTTCAATCGAGATGGCAGACTTCCAGACCATGAAATCCGCGTCATCACACTCTACTGTGGCCAGATTCCCCAGGTGGCAGCTCATCGACCAGCCTGCTGGGAAAGTCCTTGGCTGTGCTTGGCTTGCACGTACTTTGGCCTGCACTCCTGCCTTACTCTTTCTGGTGCTCCTTATCCTCTCCCCTTAAAAAAATCTGTTTCCAGCAGTGCACCCCGCTGCTCATTTTGCTTGGTTACATGTTCGAAGGACTATCAAGACTACAGTTAAGGCGAAGAGGTTTTCTCAAGCGTCCCAGACCAAACATATGCTTCTCACACAGTTACCTCTTGTCCTAATGTCTGCGTGGTCCCCTTGACTGTGCAATGCTCGAAGGTTCAGTGTTACAGGTTTCGAGATTTAGTAGCACAGTGATTCTTAACCTGTTTAGTGCCACGCTTCCTCTAGGAACTTGTCTTTCCCTTCACGCCTCCCTTGCATCTATGAAGACAATATCCTTTCAAATTTTAAAGAAAGAGGCGATACTTTTGCATTTCTTTATAAACTTCTCATTACTTGACCATGCTATCGTTAACAGAATGATAAATATAATAAGATACTTGGAAAAATTCTTGTTTTTACTCAAGGGCTCCCACCTTCGTTAGAAATTACTGATTCCCCTTCCCCTCTCCATGGGGCGTGGTCCGAGGTTAAGAACCACTGTAGTATAGCGTGTTACTTATTCTGTTAATGTGGAGAAAAAACTGGGAGTTCACTATTTTCCGTTTATCACTAATGCTGGGAGGTGTGGCATCTTTGTGGAAAGTATTTACTTCCTCCTCAAGATATAGTTTTATCATATTCTTTTTTGTGTCATTGTGTGTCTTTTCTCGAGTCTCTTTGGGATTTTAACAATTATTTGGCGCAAAAGATTGGATTCGAGATTAATGATTAAGTCACATGAATTAAAAAAAAACATATACGGTGACCACCATATCGAGAAGATGATAGTGAGCTGGTGCGAGGGTGACGGGTGGCAGTGGATGGGCGATGGAATATGTTGGGGCTCAGTGCGTGGGCGGCAAGTGGTGTCGGGCTTGCGTTGGTGTGACAATGCATAGATGACAGTGACGTAATGGACGGAATAGTTTGGGTAAATATTATCAGACAACTTCCTAACTTGAGCGTCTGTATTGATATCCATCTAATTTTACTCGAGGCTCTGCAAAACTTTACAACAAAGAAAGCGATGAAGATGAAAGACACACGTGTAACTTGCACAGAAAATAGATTTGTCTCTCCTATAAGATGTACATGTCTTATGTGTTTATTTTTTACAATTGTTTATTATGGAATAAGTTTGGTAATAGGAATTTATCAAAGCAGAGACACAGTCATTGATAGTAGAAATATAGGGAGGATAAGCAGACAGAAAAATAACTACTAGATAAAGAAAAGAGAAAGGAAGACTGGGGAGGCCTTTGTCTTGCAGGGCAATCGTGAAATCTGTTAGCAGGGGCGATGGTGATGATGACGATGATGATGATGATAATGATGATGACGATGACGACGATGATATTGATGTCGATTAATCTGGATCCCAACAACTCAGGGACCAGATCAAGCGGAAACGATAAATCTTTTTTTCCACTCATATGATCACGATTCACTTAGCTCAGGAAAAGGAGAAGGAGGAAGAGGAGGAGGAGGGGGAGGAGGAGGAGGAGGAGGAGGAGGAGGAGGAGCTATCCACTAAGTTAAAGTAAATCAGTGACATATATCGATCAGAGAGAGAGAGAGAGAGAGAGAGAGAGAGAGAGAGAGAGAGAGAGAGAGAGAGAGAGAGAGAGAGAGAGAGAGAGATTTGGCGTCAATAAGGAAGGAGACATGTCAAGAAAGAGGAGGAAAAAAACATATACCTTTCCCGATTGTGAATAAAACATGAGAGCGATGATGATGGAGGTTAGAGACAATGAAAAGGATGACGTAAAAGGAAGACCAGAGAAGGAGAAGAAGGAAAAGATCTACGGAAGAGAGGAAAAAAAATACGAAATGAATACAAAAGGAAATCTAAGCAGCAACAGACTTTTGAGATCCTTACAAGACTATGGGTAACTATTTGATTTTACTAGTAAGAGATAAAGGATAGTACAGAAAGAGGGATGCTGGGAGAGTTTGAGGAAAGATTTGAAGGCGTGGAGGAAAACGATAGAGAAGAAAGAACCACTGGAAAAAAGAGGTGTTCAGAAAACGGAGAAGAGGAAAGGGAGGAAAGGGAAAACAAAGAGAGGGAGAAGGAATGAAAAAGCAAGTACGAGGATGGAAGGGGGAAAAATATGGGGTGCTGAAAAGAAAGGGAGTTAGGAATAGAAGGAGAAGAAGGGGAGGAAGTGATGGAAAAAAGGAAGGGAAGAGAAGATAAAGGAAGGAAAACAAAGGACGTGACGGGTATTAGAGAGAGAGAGAGAGAGAGAGAGAGAGAGAGAGAGAGAGAGAGAGAGAGAGAGAGAGAGAGAGTTTAGAAAGGAAAGAAAATTTATTGTAGGAATTCTTTATCATCGAATCCCATTAACCTGTCCACTCATTCTCAGGTGGTCTGTGCTAATTAGTGACTTGCGTGAGGCAGGTAATATGTAATGAAATGGCCGTGACGTGTGTGTGTGTGTGTGTGTGTGTGTGTGTGTGTGTGTGTGTGTGTGATCTGCTGCAGTCTCTGACGAGACAGCCAGACGTTACCCTACGGAACGAGCTCAGAGCTCATTATTTCCGATCTTCGGATAGGCCTGAGACCAGGCACACACCACGCACCGGGACAGCAAGGTCACAACTCCTCGATTTACATCCCGTATCTACTCACTGCTAGGTGAACAGGGCTACACGTGAAAGGAGACACACCCATGTGTCTCCACCCGGCCGTGTGAACCCCGGTCCTCTGGCTGTGAAGCCAGCGCTCTAACCACTGAGCTACCGGGTGTGTGTGTGTGTGTGTGTGTGTGTGTGTGTGTGTGTGTGTGTGTGTGTGTGTGTGTGTGTGTGTGTGTGTGTGTGTGTGTGTGTGTGTGTAATTCACCTCGGTTGTCTGCTGGTCACCCAGCCAGTCTTACTCATTACGGAGCGAGCTCAGAGCTGATAGACCGATCTTCGGGTAGGACTGAGACCACATCACACACAACACACACCGGGAAAGCGAGACCGCAATCCCTCGAGTTACATCCCGTACCTATTTACTGCTAGGTGAACAGGGGCCACACATTAAGAGGCTTACCCATTTGTCTCACCGCTTCCTGGGACTCGAACCCGGCCCTCTCGATTATGAGTCGAGCGTGCTAACGACAACACTGTGTGTGTGTGTGTGTGTGTGTGTGTGTGTGTGTGTGTGTGTGTGTGTGTGTGTGTGTGTGGACGTATGAGACTGTGAAATAATGTGTTTTGTCGTTTTAATCTGAATAAAATCGCTCATTGAATACCATGAGACGGAGAAAAAAAGAAAAACACACAGGAGGCTTAGTGGGCATTTGTCAATATTTCCATCTGGCTTAGCGGCTGGAATCCCTCCCAGGAAAGCCAGTAAGACGCACTAAAGCTGACCATTTCCTGCAGGACTTGAGAAACAAACTGGGACGTTATTTGTATTAAATATTGATATGCAGGATTATCTTGAGCAATTCCAGGAGATCACACTTCCACTTGCAGGCAAAGTTTCAACTGAAAAATCTTGAAAGAGTGAAAGATAAAAATATAAAAAAGAAACGACTGTTGACTTTCTAAAACCCTACTGGTCATCATTTTAAATCACATCCACCAACTCTTTTAGGTCAAAGCAGCTTCAGTCAGGTGAAGGGCAGCCACTCGTGTCTCCAGAGGTGGTAAGTTTGGGGAAAAGATTGAGATGGAAATAATGAATTGAAGCTAATCTACTACAAAGTAAAGACGAGACTTACAGCGTGGGCTAGAGATAAAAATGTGTGTGTGTGTGTGTGTGTGTGTGTGTGTGTGTGTGTGTGTGTGTGTCTGTGTCTCCCTTGTGTTGGTGTCCTCTCCATGCATAATGAATCTCTCTCTCTCTCTCTCTCTCTCTCTCTCTCTCTCTCTCTCTCTCTCTCTCTCTCTCTCTCTCTCTCTCTCTCTCTCGCTTGCTCCTTCGTAGATTACTTATCACATATTTATTTTCTCCTCCAAATCTTTAATCAGATTTTTACGTGTTTTTCGTTCCATTCCTTTCCTGCAGATTATCAATTTCATTACGCTTGCACACACACACACACACACACACACACACACACACACTCTCTCTCTCTCTCTCTCTCTCTCTCTCTCTCTCTCTCTCTCTCTCTCTCTCTCTCTCTCTCTCTCTCTCTCTCTCTCACACACACACACACACCTCAGCGCCCACCATTGCAATATGAACACATCACACACCCGTATCACGACCACTCGCCTATCCCTCTGAAGCGTCACACGGAAGAAGGATGTAATATTGTGCTGCTTATGCTTAATGTAATTGTTCCCTTAGGAGGAGGAACGGGAGGAGAAAGGAAAAAGACTGATTGAAGTTATTTTTTTTTTTTTTTTTTTTTTTTACTTTTTTTTTACTACTCTCATCTTCCAGGACTATATGTTGTAATAAGGAGGGTATTTGTGTTGTTTTTTTTGTTTATTTGTTTACTTGTTTGTGTGGATGGTTTGTTTATATTTTGTTGATTGTTTTCATTTTTCTTTGCTTTTCGTTTTGATTTGTTTATTGTTGTATGTTTTGTCTCTATTTTCTTCTTGTCATTGTCGTTGCTTTTTAATTTTTTTATTCTAATGGTCGTAGTCGTGGTGGTGGTAGTTGTGGTGGTGATGGTAGAAGTAGTAGTAGTAGTAGTAGTAGTAGTAGTAGTAGTAGTAGTAGTCTTCATTCTTGTTTCTATCATAATTATTTTTCTTCATTTAAGGCTTGATTTTTATTCCTCCTCTTCCTTTTCTCTTTCTTCTCCAGTTTTCATTTTTTTTCCTACTCTTTCATCACTCCTCTCCTCTTCTCTACCTTCCTTTTCTCTCCTCTCTTCTCATTTACCTATCTCTCCTCTCTTTCCTGTTTTACATCCTTCTACTTTTCCTCCTTCTCTCTTTATCACCTCTACTTTCCTCCACATTAATTTTCTCTCTTCTCTTCTCTTTTACCTATCTCTCCTCCCTTTCCTTGTTTTCCACCTTTATCTTCTTTTCCTCTCCTCTCCTCTCCTCTACCTTCCTTTTGTCTCATCTCTTCCCTTTTCCCCATTTCTCCCTCCCTTTTCCTATTTTCTACCCTTTCACTGTTCCTCTCCTCTATCTTTTTCCCTTCTACTCTTTCACTTGTTCCCTCCTCTCCTCTACTTTCCTTTCACCCTTTTACTTTTCTTCTCTCCTCTATCTACTTCTCCTCTGCCTTCCTTCCACCCTTATACTTTTCTTCTCTCTATATTCTTTCCCTCTTCTCTTCTCTACTCTAATCTCTTTTCCCTCCACCACCACCACCACCACCACCACCACCACCACCACCACGAGCACACATACTCACTCCCTCTCTGCATACGAGTACATGTCAAGAATGGGAACAACACCACCTGCTCGGCACACGGAAGGGAACACGGAGTTTGACACTAATGACCCGTGACACCTTGCAGTCTGACAGGTATTGTTACGGTGACGCCCATACCTTTGTCCTCACACCTGTTGCTGTCACCTGCTGCACTCTCCCCCCCTTCTCTCTCTCTCTCTCTCTCTCTCTCTGAGTGGGAGTGATTTAGTGTGCATGAGTAGGCTGAGAGAGAGAGAGAGAGAGAGAGAGAGAGAGAGAGAGAGAGAGAGAGAGAGAGAGAGAGAGAGAAATAACGTAATCCTCCTCCTCCTTCTCCTCTTCTGTCTCTTCATCATCATCATCATCATCATCATCATCATCATCATCATCATCATCATCAATCACCTTTCTGTCTTTTCGTGTTTACTTTTCTATTATTCTTTGTGTTTGTTTTTTATCTCTCTCTCTCTCTCTCTCTCTCTCTCTCTCTCTCTCTCTCTCTCTCTCTCTCTCTCTCTCTCTCTCTCTCTCTCTCTCTCTCTCTCTCTCTCTCTCTCTCTCTCTCTCTCTCTCTCTCTTTACTTTTAAATAATATATGAACTTACAATTGTTGTTATTTGTATTCTTATTTCTACTTCAATTTTCTTTTTATTTTAATCTTAGTTCTTATTACATGTTAATCTCGTCAAAGCGCCAGATGTAAAGTTTGTGATGTGAGAAAATGAAGTCTTGCTAAATTCTACATCTGAAGATAGCTTAAATTTGGATCATGGGAAACAGGATAATTTAGTAGTTTAATTAAGTTACTCGCTGTGCTCTCTCTCTCTCTCTCTCTCTCTCTCTCTCTCTCTCTCTCTCTCTCTCTCTCTCTCTCTCTCTCTCTCTCTCTCTCTCTCTCTCTCTTTCTGAATATTAATTTTCGACTTAGAGTTATGGAAATTATATGAAACTTTGCTATTGCTACTACTACTACTACTACTACTACTACTACTACTACTACTACTACTACTACTACTACTACTACTACTACTACTACTACTACTACTACAAAACTATCCTTAAATTCTGAGGAGGGATAGTGTATATTTTCTCCATAATTGGAAGAAAAAAATAGTATTGTTACAACCATTAGTTTTTCCCCCTTTTGTAATATTACTACATTTACACAGGGTGACCTCGATTCTGATATAACGGCACGACTGTATGGAAACTGTATTGTGTATGTGTGCATGTACATATGTGTCCTTTCTGCCTACACACACACACACACACACACACACACACACACACACACACACACACACACACACACACACACACACACACACACACACACACAGATTAGGAAGGGGGTATGAAAGTCACTGTAACGTTAGCAGCAAATGTGTACTATCTCTCTCTCTCTCTCTCTCTCTCTCTCTCTCTCTCTCTCTCTCTCTCTCTCTCTCTCTCTCTCTCAAGAAAAAGATACTTATCAGTTTCAAAAGTAAACAGATAAAGTATGTCACTTCTATTCCACGTCATTCTCTAAAAAGTAAGGTCGAGGGGAAGATTGTGGAGGGAAAAAAGTAAATAAAATAGGCCTCCGATAAGAGCCAACGAGGAGCGCATAGAATAAACGACCTTAATGTTCCTGCTGCCACAAGAAAAGTGCATAAATAGAGACGAGGTATTAAAACTTTTGAGATATATGGGCTGCTTTTTTCTTGCTGTCTTCCTCCGTGTAGTTGTGTTATCTGTTGTCCCTCTCTTTTTTTTTCTCCTTCCCTCACCCTATGTACTCCTGCTCTTGTTCCTTACCTATTCAGACAGTCACCCACACATCTCCACTCTGCAACACACTGATTCTATCCCTCCCGATCCTTACCACCAGTTTCTCCTCCTTCCTTTCTCCTCTCATGCTCGTCCAACTCATCCATATACAGTGTCTTTCCTTATTTCATTCCGTATAATTGACTAACTCACATCCAAACTCACCTCGTATCCTCATCCACTTCTCTTCTACTTCTTCCACTTACCCAGAGAAGTGGCAGGTACATAAGGACACCACATGTCTCTAGTAGGGAAGTAAAAGATTGCGCCACTTAAGGTAGTTTAACCTGTATCATTGTTGTTGTAGGAAGCTCCCCTTTTTATGTGGTATATTTTTGTATCCGTTGGCGTGTTTCTATGTTAATAAGTTGTTTTTAGGAAGAGTTTCGTAATGTTTACTAAGGTTTCAGTTTTAGTAAAGTCCTGTTGTTGTGCTGGCGGGTATGTTTACTGAAAGCTTATTTTTTTTATGAAGGCTAGCAGCTGAAAGGAAGGAAAAACGCGTCATCAGTGGAAAAACTTTTAATTTATTTGATGTGCCGCGCTTTGTATTTAATTGTGTGTGTGTTCTGCTGATATTTACCAACTCATTACTTTTACATGGGTGGTGGCGGCGTTAGTAGTGGTGGTGGGTTGAAGATGAGCAAGTGGTTGTGGTGGAGAGCATGGTGGTGGTGATGAATGTAAGAAGAGGAGGAATGTATGCGTTGATGTTGAGTCAAGAAGCAAATGAAGGGTGGTGAATGGTGGTAGTGATGATAAATGAAACACAAAGGACGTGCAATGTGTGATGATAGTTACAGATAGAGAAAAATTATGAAGTGCATATTTGTGATGAATTGAAATGGAGGTGGTAGTGGTGAGGAGCAAGGAAGAAGAAAATACTAGAAATCGAGAGCTTGGTTGCCTTTTATGCCTTATTTCAGCACCTTATTCTTCCTCTTCTCCAACGATACGAACCTTAAACACTTCAATTCCTTCCGATTTCCAAGGAATGAAGCAAATTCTTTATATAGCCCCTACTCCATGTCAACTTCCACCACCACCTCCACAACCTCCTCCACCTAAAGCGTAAGGAAGAATCTCTGAGCAGCAGGAATATATAGAAGGTTTCGGGGTCCTGATGGTATGATCATCGCCAGGACTTGAAGGGCTTGCACGCAGATCTGTCAAAGCGGCGGTTGTGATGCGCATCTTACAGTTCTGCCCTGACTTTGTCTTCCTTGCGTCTCACCTTCATGGGTCGGGAGGTGAAGTAGATCTGCTATTAGAATCCCAAAGAAAATGTTGTTTATTTGTGAGAGTTCAACTTGATGACGATCTTGGCGACGAAGTGAATGTGTAGGAAGTGCGTGTCCCTTTAACCCTTTGATTGCTATGACTTTACCAAGGTCAGATCAGAATTTTGAAGGATGAATTTCAGAACCAAGGAGGTGAATGAATGTCTACTAAAACCTTTCAAGTGCATCTAATTTGATTTCTTGCCTTGTAGAATTTCTAAGGTTTACATGAAGGTTTTAACGTTTGAATTAACCTCTTCAGTACTGGGACGCATATTTACCTTGAGTTTGGGTATGGTTAGACGATTTTTTTTTAACATTAGGAAGGAGGTTAGAAAATTACTGGCCATAGTCTTCACTATTGTAATCCCCACATAAGCTTTTTGAAGCTGTATGAAATCTCCAAATATTAAGCAGAATTAATATGAAAAAGCGTCATAGCACTGAAAGGATTAAAGGAACAGAAAAGAAAAAATCTATAGTGAAGTTGTATGGTTAACATTGCGGCCGCTAGATGGAAGATGGACGGAAGATTGATTGACTGATTGATTGATTGAAAGTTTGACGGTGCAGGGGCTGGGCGGGATGGAGCTGCCACACACACACAGGCATATACTCACTGGATATACAGCGGCACCAGGAATACATATACGCGTGAGTAGAAAACGTGAACCGCAGAGCCCTTGATCCTGGACGTTGCTGCGCGGCGCTTGTGGTCCGTGATATTGTTTGAAATGAACCACCATTGGCAAGGAAGCGAGTTTGAATTAGCGTGAACGAATCTGGATGCATAATTACTAGATAGGAGATAAAAGAGGCGGTCTAAAGCAGAAAGAGAGAGAGAGAGAGAGAGAGAGAGAGAGAGAGAGAGAGAGAGAGAGAGAGAGAGAGAGAGAGAACAACCAATAAAAAAATGTATAACACAAAGGAAAACGAACAACAGGTCACATTATCTAGATTCTAGAGGAAGAAAAAAAAGGAAGGGTGAAAAAAGAGTGAAAAAATAAGAGCGGCACATCAAAGATCACAAAAACAAAAGCAAAAAAATCGACCTGCAGGAGGATCGACGCATCAAAAGGACCATCTATATATAACTAAATACAAAGAATCTCGACTCCATAGCACAAAAAAAGAAATAAAAAGAGGAAAATTTTACTTACGTGACCAAGAAGGAGGAAGAAAAGGAAGAAAAAAAAATGTTGTATTGTGGGTAAAAGGAAAAAAAAAAAAAAAACAAGAAGAAAGGAAGATTATCAGGAATTGGTGATAAAAACGGATGGGGAACGAAAATCTTGAATATAAATGTTTTCTTTTCTTTTGCTTTTGTTTTTTTTATTATCTATTTCTTTGTGTCCACTTATCGTCGTATTCCAACTGTCGATTTCCGATTCCTGATATAGAGATGGAGGTGAAGGTAGGGAGGACTGGTTCTCTCTCTCTCTCTCTCTGGATGGAAGTTCAGAGAGAGAGAGAGAGAGAGAGAGAGAGAGAGAGAGAGAGAGAGAGAGAGAGACAGACAGACAGACAGAGACAGAGAGACAGACAGACAGACAGACAGACAGACAGACAGACAGACAGACAGACAGACAGACAGACAGACAGACACACACACACACACACACACACACACACACACACACACACACACACACACACACACACACACACACACACACACACACACACACACACACACACACACAAGAGAGCACAGAGTGAGGAAGGAACCAGCGTGGGAAGTGAAATGTTTCGCGCACCAAATTGTTGGGAGTGACACGCACACTGACTCAAGCAGGACTTTTAGCGCGGAAAAAAGGACTGTTTCCCGAATCCTGTTTTGCACTAGAATTATGCAGGAAGGAATTTCGGTGTATATATTTTATCCTCATTGTCTTTTTTTTTTTTATTCCGTATGTGTATTAGGAGTACTTGATTATGTTGTTCCCTCGTATTGTGTGAGTGTATGTACGTGTGTGTTCATTTCCCATCTATATTGCAGCCGTGTGTACATTCCTTGCCAGTGTGAAGGTTGTGTTACGTGAGTGTCGTCATCTTTCCGTCTTTTTCCTTCTTTTCTTTGTCCTTGTTCCTTTTTCCTGACCTGCTTTCTCTTTCTTTTAGTACCTTTCTCATTCTCTTTTCTAACTTACACTTTACACACACACACACACACACACACACACACACACACACACACACACACACACACACACACACACACACACACACACACACACACACACACACACACACACACACACACACACACACCATCAGGACCACCACCACCACCACCACCACCACCACCAATAACAACGATAACAACAACAACAACAGCAGCAGCAGCAATTTTAATAGTAGTAGCAATACAGTAATATAAGTGATAGTATAATAGTAGTAGTAGTAGTAGTAGTAGTAGTAGTAGTAGTAGTAAAAGAAGACAAAAATAGCTTGACTTACCGTTTTACTCAACATTCCAAAGCTTTTTTTTCCCCCGTCAATTTTTAACCGTTGTCACATGTCAAACAAAGAATGATAGTAATAATAAAAACGGAATAAAAAAGAGAGAAAAAGAAAGTCTTCACCACCACAGACACAAACACGCAACTTCATGGAAAGGAAAAAGCAAACTCACTCACACAACGAGCACTGAAAGACTCCTGGAGGCGCTGAAGGAGGTATACTCGTAGAAACACGATGAGGTCAGTCTTGTCAGTAGTGAGAAGCGGTCGTGGCGAAGCTCCTGCACCTCACGATAAATTTTCTCCTCTCCTTTTCAAAACAATTCCCTTCCATAATGTTTTCTGTCTCGTGCTGTTTTTTTTTCCTATTTTCTTTTGTTTCCTCTCCTTATTTCCAGATCGCTCGGTGTCTTCTCGTTTTTTCCAGCATTGATCTTAAGTCCTATTGGTTTTACAGGATTGGATGGCGATTTTTTTTGTGTAGGTTCGAGTCTCTTGTTTGTAAGTGTATTGTTTGTCTTTGTGAAGAGTGTGTGTGTGTGTGTGTGTGTGTGTGTGTGGTAGTATGAAAGAAAACATTATGCTCTCTCTCTCTCTCTCTCTCTCTCTCTCTCTCTCTCTCTCTCTCTCTCTCTCAAGCAACAGGTGACTTCTTTCCCTCTCTCCCCCTCACACTTCCCTCACGTCACTCTCCTTACCTGTCGCGTCACTCTTTCATCTTCACCTTTTAAAGTGGGCAATTTTCTTTCCTTATATTTTAGACTTACTACTTTCCTCATGAGTTCACGTAATTCATCTACAGTTTTGCCCTTTTTCCACCTTATAGTAAAGAGGAGATGCTTTTTTTTTCTCCACTGTTGTTCTTTTTTATTATTATTTTTTTTTTTTGTGGGTCTCTCGCCTTGTATCCCCTCACTGTTTGCATGTCTGAGCTTTTGTTTGTAGCTCTGTCTGTCTACCTGTCCGTTCTCTCTCTCTCTCTCTCTCTCTCTCTCTCTCTCTCTCTCTCTCTCTCTCTCTCTCTCTCTCTCTCTCTCTCTCTCTCTCTCTCTCTCTCTCTCTCTCTCACACACACACACACACACACATTCCTCCTGTTTAAGTATTCATTGTAAGTGCACATCGGCTTGAAATGTGTGTGTGTTTGTTTGTTGTGTGTGTGTGTGTGTGTGTGTGTGTGTGTGTGTGTGTGTGTGTGTGTGTGTGTATTTATCAGTGGATGGCTGCAAATAATTGAATTGACGATGGTGGTGGTGATGGTGGAGATGGTGGTGGTGATTGTAGTGGTGGTGTTCGTTGCTGGTTTTCGTCTTAGAAGTGGCGTGGTGTGCAGGTGTGTGTGTGTGTGTGTGTGTGTGTGTGTGTTTGCTGGACAGATAAACCTTAAAGAGACTAAACAAATAACTTGCCTTTAACCGCCTGTTTACCTTATGAAATAGCAATTACACACACACACACACACACACACACACACACACACACACACACACACACACACACACACACACACACTTTGATTAATAACTTTGGCAACAAACGCTTTCTTTTGTTTTCTTGGGTGACGTGGCGCATCCATTGTAATACATTCTGGGAATAATAACGGGCTAATTACCTGGTAGTCTTACGTTAGTGTGATGTATGGCTGACAGAGCGTCCCTTTGTGCAAGTGACGGGATCTCCATTACTCCATTACCTCTGCTAAGTCAGTAAGAGAGAAAAACTGGTATTCATCTCTACATAGTTAGGTGTAAATCCTCAAAGGGTCAATAATTAACTACTTGGCGGGGTCAGCAGGTACACCACTCATTCCTCCACATTCTTAATTGTGCGGCGTGTAAGGCGGGTAGTCGTAGCTGGCTATCGTGCACATATGTTTTATTTTTCCATGTGATTTATCTATGACATCCTCCAAGAAAGATTTAGTGTCTGGTTCTTCTTACGCTTTGCCACAACAATAACAGCTGCTTCCTGTAATACGAGGATATTTTCCTGCCTAAGCTCATGATTGGTATAAAAAGTTAAACAAAAGTAAGAGAAAAGGCAGAGCTGATGAAGTGAAACTTGTTATATTTTTTGCTTCTCTCCGTTTGACCGAGTGTGCAATAAATCTTTACAAGACTGGTGTATACGTTTATTGTGCTCATTTGAATTGATAACGACTTCATTACCTCGTGACTGTGTAGTGGGCAGCGCACCTGTGCACCGAACACCGCCATTACTTGAGTATAGGAGCGTCAGGAATTAATGGTCAGGCAATTGTTGAAAGGAAATAAAAGGTTGTTTATAATGAGTTAACAGTACTTTCAGCACGGTTCTCAAGGAAGAGCACGCAAGATAACGTCCAAATAGTTTGTAGAGGGTCCGTCATGGAAAGATTTGTCAGTCAGGCTGAGTATTCGCATTTTGCTCGCACAGCTTGTGTCTCGCTCATTCTTGAGGCGACAAAGGAATTCGGGAATCAAAGTCATCGTTCGAGAATGGCCGCCTAAGAAAATATAATTCTGTTTTTCTTTCCACGAAGTACGACTTTTTTTTTTTTTCATTATAAGTAGAAATATTTTACTGCACTCTTGCTCACCTTGAGGTCAAGAAGGCCGTGTTGTGTATACTCGTTCACTTTGTACTTATAATAATCCGTCTTCAGGCACTGCACAGACCAACCATTTCGTAACAATGAGTTGAGGAGCTAAGAATTACAATCATTGTATTTGGCGGCCGCTGTGTCCAATTCGAATTTTTGGAGAAGAAAAGCGCGAGGAAACATAACTAAGGACCAACATTCCTCAAACACTGAAACTTTCTCTCTGATATTATGAAAAGAAGTAGAAATATGATCAACAAGTTCAAAGGGGAACAAAATCATCTTTTCCTCCGCGGCTCTTAAGTCCAAACAAACCCTAAAGCTCCCAGTAAGTAGGCCATTCCTTCCCGACCTCCTCCTTGCCGCCCCGCCGCCCCGACACGTGCCGCCATAACCCACACACGAGGCAGCGGGAGGAATGACAGGCAGTTTGTTCCGCCTTAAACGTTCCTGATACACTTACACGACGTCTCGAGAGGGGAATCTGGGACGAAACTCCTTAAGACAGGGAAGTTCCAGAGGCGTTACCTTGACTCTGCTTGAAGGCAAATGCGAGAACACTGAAGTTCATCCCACTAAACGCGTATGGAATGGCCACACACACACACACACACACACACACACACACACACACACACACACACACACACACACACACACACACACACACACACACACACACACACACACACACACACACACACGGCATATAAACATATAAAAACCATAAACATCTGAGTAAGAGAGTGCAAAGACATTTATGTAATTGAGTTGCAGAATTATGTATACCAAGTTGTTAGTTAGAATATGTATACTTAAACGATATTCAAGATGATGTGGGCAAACAAAATGTGTGTGTGTGTGTGTGTGTGTGTGTGTGTGTGTGTGTGTGTGTGTGTGAACAATATCTTGTATGCACAAAGGATTCTAGGAAGTAGCAACAAAAATGGTAAAAAAAAAACCGGGAATTACAAGTCGTTTTAAAAGTCATGACCAAAATACACTGTGAAAAATGTCTTGTAACCTTCCTCATGAAAGAATTTAATAACAGGGAAAAGGAAATACAGAAGTAGGGAGAGAGTTTCAGCTTACCAGGAAAAGGAAGGAATGATGAGAATACTGGGTGACTATAACAGTGAGTGAGTGAGTGTGTGTGTGTGTGTGTGTGTGTGTGTGTGTGTGTGTGTGTGTGTGTGTGTGTGTGTGTGTGTGTGTAGGATGATGCCGAATTCCTCTCAGTGCGACTAGACTGTAGGGAGGTGACAGGAGAGCACGAGCCGATCTCCTTAATGACAAGTGGGGATCGTTACGACACTTGCATGCCTCCTTGCTTCCCTGTCCCTGGAGTCCCGCCCCGCCCCGCCCCGTACCGCCAAAGTCACAAGATTAGGAGAGTATTAACCTGAAGGAGTGACACGCTTGCATGTGAACCTCCTGCCTCTGTGTGTGTGTGTGTGTGTGTGTGTGTGTGTGTGTGTGTGTGTGTGTGTGTGTGTGTGTGTGTGTGTGTGTGTGTGTAAGAGAGATTGCTTATATTGAGCAAAGGAAAGAATAAAAACAAGAAAGATAAACTAAACCAAAATCTGAGCGAAATGAATGAACTATCTATTCATGTTTTTGATAAAGAATATAGATAGAGAATGTGCCTTTCTCTCTCTCTCTCTCTCTCTCTCTCTCTCTCTCTCTCTCTCTCTCTCTCTCTCTCTCTCTCTCTCTCACACACACACACACACACACACACACACACACAAGCACCACACCTTCCTCTAATCAGCTAGGGCACAACACCTCTCCCTAACTGAGTTTTAATTATATTATGATAATGTAATTTTAAGTGTAATCTGTCGAGCCAATCAATCTAGGGTGACTGCTAGAGAGAGAGAGAGAGAGAGAGAGAGAGAGAGAGAGAGAGAGAGAGAGAGAGAGAGAGAGAGAGAGAGAGAGATGGTAATGCCTCTGTTTAGTCTGCCATTAGGAACAGAGAAGGCAAAGAAGGGGCTTGGGAAGGGGTGGGGAAGGAGGGGAGAAGGAGAGAGAGAGGGGAAGAGGGGAGAGAGGGAAGAGGGACGGTGCGCCTAATTAGGACGTAACGAGGCTGAGTTCTCTAAATACTTGGAGAAAATAATAAGAGAGAAAGTAATGGGAAGGTGGAGGAGGAGGAAGAGGAAAGGGAAGGAGGTAGTGCATTCTGTGTTCATATATTGCAGTTTAAAAGTATTTATTATGTACTTAGAAAATACGGTTATATATCTGTCGTGTGTGGAAGAGGAGGAGGAGGAGATTGAGGTTGAGGAGAAGGAGGAGGAGGAGGAGGAGGAGGAGGAGGAGGAGGAGGAGGAGGAGGAGGAGGAGGAGGAGGAGGAGGAGGAGGAGGAGGAAGAAAAAATAGGAAATCAGTATACTTGTTTTCATCTCAACAGCTTATTTTTTACTTAGTCACTTTATAAGAAGGAAAATTGAACTTACTTTTCCTTCGTGAGTAAGTCTAAATTCAGAGAAGAGTCAGCAGAAAGCAAGAGGAAAATCGCCATATAACTTACGGTACTGGCAATATTTTCACGTATTTCCTTGGTAATGACAAAACGTACTATATTTCCTTCGTATTTTTGGTTACAAGGAAGGTCAACAACATTTTATTTCCTTTTCATCTTTTTGCACTGCCACAAAAGACGTCAAGAATTCCTTTTCGACACCAGGAATGAAGTCAAGGTCAACTTTTCTTTGTAATCACCGTTCAGGAACAGCAATCACTGAGGCACTCATTAACCAACTATCAACTCCGTAAAAGTCAGACAGGCTTTACTTTTCACACTCCAATCTTAGCACCGCAGGACACATTAGAAGACAATTAAAGGTCACGAGCCGCCACTTTTCACCTCCAAAACAGGTCAGGAACCGCGAGAAAGAGAAGAAAGAAAAATAGAAAAAGCTATTCAAGTCGCTTCTCGTTTGTGGTCACCTTTTTGCAACTCTTGAATTCAGCCACGTCAAGAACCCGCCAAACTTCACCTTTAAGAGAGGCGGGTGGCTTGTGGAGGCTTGGGGAGGTTTGGAGAGGGGAGAGGAGTTAGCAATGGGAACCTTTTGTCGTTTGGAAGTGTTGGGCAGCCTGCGGGCACATCAGGAATCGGTGGTGGTGGTGGTGGTGGTGGTAGTGGTGGTGGTGGTAGTGGTGTGTGACACAGATTGCAAGACTCTGCCCCGCTGACGCTCTCGCAGACCACAGCCGCTCAAGGGGAACTGACTGCAGGATAGGATGTTCGATTTGCTCTGTGTCAAATGTTTTGATATATTTGTGTTTTTGTTAAGTATTTGGTTTGATTATATTCAAGTTTTAGTTATGTTTGAATGTTAGTTGCATTTTAATAGTTATGGTGATTCATATTTTCTCTTATGATTTTTATGGTTGCCAATATAAATAGCTACCTCTAAATGTGATGCTACCTACACTAGTATGTTTTAGATATACTTACTTAGTTTTACGAAATATGAAGCTAAATAGCATTGAAAATTTGTGTTTTTTGTTAAATATTTAATGATTAACTATCAGTTTACTGAAGTTTTAAACTTGCACGTTTTTTTTGGATGTGTGTGCGTGTGTGAAACTTGAAACGATCAATGTATGGAGATATGATACTGTGTAGATTTTTCTTTTATTGCTTACCATTTTCAAATTTTTCTCATTTATGGAACTTAAACACAGCGTTACATACGTTTTTCTCAGATTAATCTGATAGTGGCGTGGACGAAAACATGTGTTTTCGCCATCCACACAAGCTGAACGGTGCATATCTTTCTATTTCAAAAGTTTTGTAATGCTCGGACATCAAAAATTAAACCGATTTCGCGAGGACAAATATAATGAATATTATTTCTGAACATTTACTCTAAAGTATCGACATCTAAATGGCAACAGAAAGAGAGAGAGAGAGAGAGAGAGAGAGAGAGAGAGAGAGAGAGAGAGAGAGAGAGAGAGAGAGAGAGAGAGAGAGGATGGTTGGCCTTGGCTAGCAAGATATAAGCAGTTGACAGAGATTCATTAAACTTAATAAAAATCAAGAAAGCTGGACTAGTTAGGTTAATGAAAATTAGTTAGTTAGATTTACGGAAGTTAAATTTAGATAGATTTATGAAGATTAGTTTAGTAAGATTCCTGAGATTTAATTCTGCGTTGGAACCATTGAGGCTGATGACAATGGTGATGAAGGAGAGGAAGAAAATGAAGCTGGAGGGAAAGCAAATGAAGAAGCAAAATAAAAGCTAATGTTAGGCAATGAAACTGGATGAAAAGAAAATGAAGAGGCAAAAGAAGAAAAAAAAAAGTAAGAGAACAAGAGGTCTTACTTGTATAAATGTAAGACTGTGGAAGACTGTCAGGTAAGTCAGGAAAAGCAGGTGGTCTCTGTGGGTAACAAGATGCTTTCTGGCGCAATTACGTATTGTTGGTGGGAAAGTGCCTCAGGTCTGCCGATAACGACGTGGAGTTACCAGCATTACCTCTTGTGACGGGCCGTGCATCGTGTGTATTATTGGACGGCCGAGGAAAGAAGGCGAGGTAAAGAGAACTAGAGGGAGAAAAGGTTATTTTTTTTCTGAGATTGATTGAAATAGAGGGATTGTTGAAGATTGATTTAAGTCTTTAGTTTGATTGAAGTCTTTGCTGAGGTTGATTTAGACGAGATTGTCACTGTTGTTCTTACCATATAGTACTCTCGCTCTCTCTCTCTCTCTCTCTCTCTCTCTCTCTCTCTCTCTCTCTCTCTCTCTCTCTCTCTCTCTCTCTCTCTCTGGTTTGGTTTGGTGATGTTTAGTTCAGTGAGAATAAGCAGGATGTGAAAGCACTAGATCACTTGAGCTTCTAGTGGTGGTGGTGGTGGTGGTGGTGGTGGTGGGGGTGATGGTGATGGCGTGTGTAGTATTTGTTGAATGGTTAAGGAAGATAAGACAGACGGGATCCGGTGGAGATTATGAGATAGGGAGTCTGTCTCGGTGCACTGGGGTCAAAGATGAGTGAAGAAAATCGGACGAGGTGTTTAGTTCAGATTATTAAGTGAACGTTTTCTCTCCCACTCACACTCGCCAAGAAACGGTCACCTTTATAACCCTCTGAATAATTATTACACTTTTTCTGTCCGATGATGTTCTCGATGTAAAGCAAAAGTGGGCTGTTTAATAATCCAAACCTTTTTTTCATTGATGTATCTTAAAACTGCTGATAGTGAAGATACTTACCAAATCAAACAACTGAGAGACCTACACGTTGTATTCCTAACTATAAACATACAGTCATGACCAGGAACCGAGACACTTACAATCACTTCTACTTTACTTTGCGTTTTCCTTCAATCGTTAGTCCTCTGACCTGCTGACCGCCTCCTTACGTAGAACACTAAGACACCCAGCATGAAGGAAGGAGTGCGTTGCGTTTCTCACCTTCTGACCACAACTACAGTACACGTAACCACACAAGACACTGACGAAGTGTAGGGAATGACACACGCTTCTCCAGTACCTCTCTCGGCCCTTCCATTCCTTAGTCCAGCGAGAAGTTAAGAGTTAAGTTGGTTTCATTAGGCGCTCTGCCACCAGAAGGGGACAATTTGGGATCTCGGTAGGAACAAAGAACACCTCGTCCTTCACATTAGGTTCGGATGAAGAGGGAGGAAAGCACTGGTAGAGAGAGGAGAAAAGAATATGCTGTTGAAAGGAAGAAAGAAAGGAGAATAGTGTTGATATTATAGAGGTAGATAGATAAGGAAGGAAAATTAAGAAAAAGAATAATGTTGTGGGAAGTAATAAAAGGATGATAAAAGAGGAAGTAGATGATGTGAGAAGGATGATGGAGGAAAGGAATGTTGAGAGTAAGAAATGAGGAAAGCGTCTTCGGAAGGAATAGAGAAGGATAAGAAAAAAA